>NC_056735.1:1600440453-1600733698 GCF_019279795.1 Protopterus annectens | reverse complement strand
GTTTTCCCTTTTTTCCACGCCCGCACAAACGAGCGCACTCACGGTTAAACATCTTTACAATTTAAAAAAAATATATCACATGTTCATTTATATATTTTCTGTTCATAGTCTGTGGGGGCATGTGTTGTGTTGTGTTTATTCACATTTCCGTGGACTCTGTCGTGGGTGTTTACTTTGGGCACTTTTACTCTTATGGGGGCATGTCCGCTTGCAGAGCTCGGCCTACGGACAAGCCACCTACTGTCTTACACGGACCGTGTTAGACTTAGGTGTGATTCAGCATGCTCTCATGAATATGCAGAGCATGCTGACATCACTCCGTTTAACTGCAGCCTCCGTGTAAGAGTTATAACTCTTACACGGAGGCTTCATGAATCCTGCCCAATGTTTTGTCATGAATAAACATGAGATCGGCAAAGAGATCTGAGAAACCTAGTCAAACCATCTTAAAGTACATTTGATATTAGTGCTTTCATTAAGTCCTAGTGGAATTTCAGCATTTAATAAAAGTTGCCATTTGAGTTCTCTAAATTCTAAAAATAATTCACAGCTTCCAAAACATAAATCTGTTTGTTCTAGTACAAAGAATTCAAACTTTTTAAAATTCAGACATGTAATACTATGTTTAGCTAAATCATTAGTAAGGTTAGCAGATCTAATAGCTTCCAAATGTTCCTTAATTCTATCGGAGAGTCGTCTGGTATTTTTGCTAATGTAGAAACTGGAGCAAACAGTGCAAATGCCTGCATAGACCACAAAAGTGGAATGGCAATGAAAGGATTTAGGAAAATGCACTGTATAATTACAATGTTTAAAAGTATATTTATCACACACTAAAATATACTGGTAGACAACACAATTCTTACAAGTATGCATACCTGTAGTAGAGCTAGTTTCATGCCTATATGTTAGAAAATAGGAATCTCTATTTTCTACAAAGGAGCCTATAGTTTTAGTATGTTTGTAGGAGAATAAAGGCAATGTACCTAAAGAGGCATTAGTATGTGGTGAGTTAGAGGGGGGTGAGGTCAACAATAATGTGTTGTGAAGTCAATTAGACCAGATTACAAGTGTCCAGTGGACACATGTGCAAAATGGACAGCTATGTATGGGGCAATTTTTTTTTTGGGAATAGATTACCCTTTTTTTTTAAGGTGAGAGTGGGATGTTAGGGAAGGATAGTAGATATATTTGGGAAGGTAGGTTGGGTTGGAAGCCAGACAAGACAGCATGCAGGGGTGTTATATGAAACATGTGGGGGTAAACATCTTGGACGGGCAGGGTTGTTTGCTAATCGGAAGCCCACGAGCTCCCAAATGCATACAGTGGGACTGAGGTCTCCACCCATGGGCAGTCACCACTGCATCTTCATGTCCCCGAAGGTGGCTGTGCTGGGGGCTGGGCAGGAGTGGCAGGCTGACCCTCTAAATGCACCATGCAGCCCTCAAGTTGGCATAGCAGATTGCCTAATTCCTTGCAGAGCTTGCTACACACCAGACCTTGGACCTGGCTTTAGATGACAGGATCCTGTCCATGCCCATGCCCATGCTAGGGGCACAAGCCCAATCCCCTGAGGCGGTTCCACCCGAAGGTGGCTCAGGTCCAGTGGATGAGGAGGTCCCGGGGTGGGTCCCAGATCTGCTGGGGCCCAGTGCCAAGGCCAGATGAGGTGGGAAAGGTGAATCCACTGGGATCAACCTTTCCAGATGTGCTATGTTGTTGCAGTTTTAGAACATATGTCGGTTAGTAATGGTAAACACATTCCAGAATTAGTTATAACAGCATGCATGAGTGCTCCCATTAACCCAAAACAACAGATCTGGAACATTTGCATAGCAAACAGAACACATGCAAAAATGCAACCACAGTGGGCATTACACTGGCATGCAGGTTACATTGATACCAACAGGACACCAATGATAGTATTTGAACAGGGAACATTAATTGGGATACACTTCAACATTTGTAGAACAATAGGACACATTGTCCCAACAGTAGGTTTGGTGAAAAGCATACCCATTCATTTATGTGTTTAGATTATTTATGTAGATAAGGTGGGGGGGGTCAATTAACAAATGTAGATTCTTGCAGTAGCCACATCTGTAATGATCATTGGTCTAATCATTACTCTACAAGTATTATTACAACAACCTATGGCCTTGGGTTGGGCAGTGGTATGTTTGTACACAGTGTATAATTACAGCCTTCTTATAGCTACTTTATACCTTCTCTTACCTGGAAAACCTGTGGAGGGAATGTTTGTTGATACTACCTGACTGTTTCTACCCATATTCACATAGACAGGGTGACATATGTGCACTCATACTGTGTATGTGTGTGTGTGTGTGTGTGTGTGTGTGTGTGTGTGTGTGTGTGTGTGTGTGTGTGTGTGTGTGTGTGTGTGCACTACTGGCATACTCTGCCTTGATTTCTATCGGTCACCATGGTTGCTGGTAGCAGAGACCAGTAGCTGTGACAGCATGACACTTTTGAACATTTCTTGGGAGAGATCACTTGGTGTATGTACTTATCCTGCTGTCATTTGCAGCCTTGGGGTTGGACCATGGGTATTGGACACAGTATAACTACAGCCTTCTTATAGCTACTTTATACCTTCTCTTACCTGGAAGACCTGTGGAGGGAATTTATGTTGACACTACCTGACTGTTTCTACACATATTCACAAAATCCTAGTTGAAATTATGCATACAGCTTACTACCACTCCCGGGATTCGAACCACGGCTGTTCTGCTAAAAATATAACAAGTTTGTGTTTCATCAGAATGAGATATTGAGAAACTTCTGTCTCTTTCTTGAATGTTTTCTGTCTAATTCTTTCTTGGTTGTACAGTCTGACCTTGTGATTACAACATTCTTATATATACTTTCCTATACATACATTTTAACATACCACAGTGTGGAAAACAGTGGTTAACACAATATTACTATTCTGATATCAGATCTTGGTGCATGAAACATTTCAAGTCTTACAATACCAGAGTAAACACAATCAGTCTGGGGTTTTCACTTTTATTGACAAGTACTTACACTTTTATTGATATATAACCTGTATGTCACTATTACTCTCCTACCGGCATCTTCATTCATTAAAAAACATACCCGTTCTTAAATACTGCAAGGTGACATTCTACTACTTTTTATTTATTTGCACTACATAATACCAGCTAGTTTGTTACACACCAGCCTCATGTTGCAGCCTTAGCAGCCTGCTGGCATGGGCTTCCAAGTTCACAACCCTCTCATCTGCAGTTATACAAGAGATGAGAAAAAACATTTATGCATACCTACCATCACATACACAGGCTGGACTATGGAGAACATTTATTTTGACTAATACTTACACATGGCTGGAGCATTCCTTGTCCCAACATCTTGGACCCACTGGTCCAAAAAGTCCCTCTTCCTCTGCTTCAAGTCGGCAAATTGGTGCCGAACCTGCTCACCAGTCCGAGGGATGCCAGTGGCAGAGGTGAAATCTTGGGCAAGATGGTCTCAGGCCTCCACTTTGTATGGGTATATATTAGAATACCGAATATTTGAAATGTCGGGTGTTCTAATATCGACCCGTTTTCAGTGAACTCTGAAAATATCGAAGTAACAAGAAACCGAATTCTTTCCTAGGGAAAGAATTCAGTTGTCCATTTCTGTTGCTTTGGTATTTTCAGCGCTCTGGTGGAAAGTTGCGGGTCAGGTTCAAGTAAGTGTGCGATTGTGTGGATGTGTGGGTTAGGGCGGGTTAGATGAGTTAGGGTTAGGGCGTGGGTCAGGTAAGTGTGCGATTGTGTGGATGTGTGGGTTAGGATGGGTTAGGTGAGTTAGGATTAGGGCACGGGTGAAGTGACTGTGCGATAGTGACGGACCTTAGGGTTAGGGTTTGGGTTAAGGTAAGTGGATAGTTAGCGGTGTTTGTATAGTTTAGTGTATGGTTAGGTGTTAGGGTTTAGGTGCATGTGTGTGGATTGCTGTTTGTTTGGTGTGCTTGTGTTGTGTGTATGTGTTTTGGAACAGCAATTTTTTTTCCCTAGGAAAAAATTTGCTGTTCCGAATGTTCAATTTTTTTTTTCGATTGCTAGGGTTCGATATCAGAACACTCGACATTTTGAATATTCGGTGTTCTAATATAGACCCCTTTGTATTGGGAGCCCGGTCCTGGTTCTGCAGCAGTCACCCTTCATGGTCTTTAATGAGGAGTCTGACCATGACCCTGGACTCCTGAATGCCCCAGCACTGCACCAGAAAGTGCATACATTCACCTACACCTGCCATAGTGCATACAGTGGGGAGCTACCGCTGGTTATGAGTTGTATTCCCACCTGTGAGGTTTAAATAGGGCTAATTTCCCACCCTTTAATGTGATTGGACAATTTTGAAACTGACCAAGCAAACCCACTCAGCAAAGATAACCATTGCTTAAAGGAGTAGATACTAAGCCATGCTTACCAGTGCGCAAATCCGCTTAGCTATGCTAAATCTTGCTCAAACTTTAAATTGCATGGACACCTCATATATGGGGCTGTTACACTACCCTGTTTAACATATACATAATAATAATCACTACCTATTTATGAAAAATACATTTTAGTTGTGTTTCACATATGAATATGTATGGACTGCTGTGGGGTTCAAACTGTGACTGATTACATGCTATGCGAATGCTCTAACCACTATACTATTCCAGCTTCACTTGTGTACTGTGTATATTTCTATTTAACTTATTTTGATGTTTAAACTGTGCTCTGCATAGCTGTGCAATGGGCAAACCCACACAGCTACACTTAAACTTCATTGCACACAGGAAAAAAAAATAAGGAATATATTTTAAATATTGCTGTTAGAAACTTAGAACATTGATAGAATGACAGACTTGGCATTAGCGTGTATTTTGCAAGGGGTATGCTGTGTGTCACCCTGCCATTTTACCAGACTGCACTTATTTTCTGGTGTATGGTGCACACATATATGGCAGAATGTGTAGATTCTGCCATATATGTGTGTTTTTTTGAGGTAGGCTATTATTTTCTCCACAGACACTAAAGTGGCCGTGGAGACTTTCATTCATTTACATTGCCGTTTGGCAATTCTCGAGTGCAGGGGTTGTGTGTATTTTGACAGCACTGCTCTCAGACACATCCCCTGCACTTGTACACACAGACTATGTCTGTTTAAGAGTAGAGCAGCACACCTTCATGAATATGCAAGGCGTGCTGCTGCTCGTTGGTTCCATGCAAGAATAACTTATTTTTGCACGGAACCTGGATGCACTAATACTCTGTCATCAACAGCAATTAAACTTGGTAGTGCTGTGCTTCTGTTGCATCCTCCTGAGCTATCGAAAAAAGTATTGGATTTTTATTTACAACTTATTTGCAATTTACATATTTACAGAAAAGTACTGACATTTCATACTTTAACTCTCCATTAAGTACTAAATAAATTACATTCATACAGACCCCCACTTTTTCTCCATAACTGCTACTTGATTTTCCTTATAATATTTGGTAAAATCCTTTAAAGATTAAAAGTAACTTTATTTAACCTTTCATTCCAAATTGTCCAAATTATACCAAATATTTTTATCTAAATTATTAACATAGTCTTTGCTATGATGTCCATAAAAAACATACTCAAGCATGTCCATATCTATTTTTTGTTTGTTTGTTATATTGCAATTCTTTAACTATTTTGTTTTCTATTATTTTTCCCATAAATTAACTATTTTACATGTTAAAAAACATGTTCAATCGTCTCCAACTCCCCGCAATAAAAACACATTCTTTCATTAACTTTTTATAAGGCATATTGCCTTTATAAGGTAACTTATTAATTTGTAATCTCCATAAAAATCTTGATATACCACATTTCATACAGCATTGATTTGTTTGTTTTATAGCTTTAATTTTCTCTTCTGTTAAATAATTCACATAACAATTTTGTCTCATTATATTCTTATATCAATTTTCCTATTTTTATCAACTCTATTCTTAAGAACAAAAAACACTAAATACCCCAAATGTTCCAGTCCACAAGTAAAAATAAAGCAACAAACAACCCCAACCCCCCCCTCCGTTTTTCATTGCTATTTGACATAGGGCAATTAGAATGTAACTGCTCAATGTAAGCTGGTCTGATTGTGTGTTTTATGACAACTGATGAAGCAGTTTTACTGCGAAAGCACTTATGGTTTTGCTGGCAATAAAGTTGGATATACTGGATTCTTCAGCTGTTACTGAGTCTACATATTTTTGGGGGATTGTTTGTTGCTCTGTCTATTCTCAATTTCCACATTTTTATTTTTTCTTGAAACATCCTTATCTCTTCATTTTTCCATTCACTGAGCCTACATATTTTTGGGGGATTGTTTGTTGCTCTGTCTATTCTCCATTTCCACATTTTTATTTTTTCTTGAAACATCCTTATCTCTTCATTTTTCCATTCCTTTTCTCTTTTATTCATTTTAAATTTCATTCCATTATTTTTAATATATTTCTTTAAACATTTTTATTACCAACTTATTCTCTTCTCTGCTTATCCATCTCAAAACCTTATATAAACTTAAATATGCTCCACATGCTATATAGATCAACAATTCCAAAACCCCTTTATCTTTTTCTGTATACAAGACTCTCCTTTTGACTATTTCAGTCTGAATCCCCAGATGAATTGAAAAGTAATTTCAGTATACGGTTTCTCCCTATCTCTTGGGAGCATATACATATTAGCTAGATATTATATTCTCCCCATCCACATTGTGTTTATTAAATGTACCTTTTTATTAAGTGATAATTTGCACCTACTCCACATAATTTGAAGTCATTGTTTAGCTCATAATATTTCCCCACTTGCTCATTTGTTATATCATAGTCTCCAGATTCAGTTCCTAATGCTGATATTGTTTTCCTAACCTTTACCCCTTTCAGTTCTTTATCACCTCCTATACTGTAAATTTTCTTTATTGATATTTAATCCAAACTCTTATAATCTGTTAAATACATTCCAAATTACCTTTTCCATTTTTTTCCATTTTTCACTATTAATATTATATTATCAGCATAAAACATGATAATAGGTTACTTTATCCCCATTTCTTGAATATATTTACTTTAATTCAGTTCTTCATTTAATACTTGTATTACACTATCCATAACTATTATAACAAAAATGCTACTCATTGGTTGTCCCTGTTTTATACTTCTTCACATTTTTATTCCTTCACTAAACTAACCATTTAGTAAAAATTTAATGTTAGTGTTTTCATATACTGATTCACATACTTTTTTTATTTTTAGAATCAAGTTATATTTTTCTATTATTTGCCATAAAATATTATGCTCTGTTACGTCAAATGCTTTATTTACATCTGTCACCATTAATACTACTAATTTTAATTCTGTTTGTCCTTTCTTAATATCATCTATTTCCCCAGGTATCATTAATACATCTTGAATCCCTTTATCTCTAACTCCATGCACACCTTCTTCTTTTTATAATGTAATTTATCTTCTAATTTTTTTGTATTACTTTCATGAACAACTTATAGTCAAAATGGGTTCCTATTACGTTATCAAACATTTAGGTTAGTGAATACCTAAATGTTGATCTGGTAACAACGAAAGCAAAAAAACACGAATGGCCAATTTAATGCAGGGAAAGAATTCCCTTAGCCATTATGCAGATTTTGTCCCTTTCCTCACTGTAGAGTGATCTCAGAGTTGGTATATGTAGTTAGGGTGGTGTGGGGGGGGGGAGTAAAGGCCCCCACTTCATTTTGGTTTATTTTTTTTTTTTTTTTTTTTTTGCGGCCAAGGGAATTCATTCCCTACATTTAGTTGGCCGTTTGCTGTTTTAATTTTTCTATATTACCAGTTCAACGTTTAGGTATTCGCTAATCTAAACATTCAAACAGGTAATATAGATGCGTCAAAATTACTCAACATTATAGGTCTCCATTTTTTTATTTAATTCTTATCTCCTTTATTCCATATAAATGTCATCATACCTTCACATATTTCTTTGTGATTTATCCCATCATTAAGCCATTCAATAAATATTTATTTATTTATTTATTTTATATTTCTTTTTGCCATAACATTAACTTTACATACATGTAATATCCTATACCATCCAATGTACCTGCCATATCTACACTTATACTTTTAATTATTTTATCTATTTCACTATTGTAATTTGCTGTTCCATTTCTTTATTTATTTCTTCTGAAAACTATTTCACTTTCTACAAATTTTTCCCTTTTAACCATTTTCCTTTTACAATCTCTTCCACATATGTAAATATGGCATCCATTATTTTAAATTGCTCTTTTTCAATTTCCCTTTATTACTATTCATTTCTCGCATTATACCATCATCTTCTTTTACTTTAGTACATAGGTATGGTGATACCTCTTTCTTCTTTCCTTGTAAAAATATTTTTGTCTATATAATAACTCTTTAATTTTCTTTTAATTTTTGATAGATTTCTTCTTCCTTCCTAAAATAACTCCTTTCATTCCTGTCTAAATAACTAGAAATACCCTTTTGATTTTGTCAATATTCCTTCTTAACTTTTCATCTTCTCTCAATCTCCCATGTAAATACATTTTTTATATGTCTCTTTAAATGTTATCTACCATTCTGACCATCTCTTATAAAAATATCTCATTATTAAATGATTGTTCCATAATTCTATTATGACTTCATGACTATCCTTATTCTGCTTTGTTTCATTAGTTCACTTAATACCTTTCCCTATTTAATATTGATTTTTATTTTCATCTCAATCCATATTGGTAAAGGTCCAAAAAACCTGTCTCTTCTACTTGTTCTATTATAACTCTTATAGTTTTTGACAAAAGAAATAAAGTATCTCTCCCTGAAATCTTCCTCTCTGATATGTGTTCTTACTTAAATTCCATAATTTTAGATTTCCACATTTCATTATCTCTTCTATTGCTTTCTTATCTGTTCTATATTTTTGCTTTGTATGACTTAAATTACAATTAACATCTCCTGTTACTATAATGTCTTTATTCACTATAACATAATTTAACATAACAGAAAATAATTTTGTTAAATAAAATCAAGAGATCAATACACAGGAGGTTCAGGTTCAAAAGTTTACTAGTGTACACCAGGAGGCAAAAAACGTACAAGTACAGAATTTTGTCTGACATGAAACAGGAAGTATACAATTTTATAGTCTTTACATTCAAGTTGTGCCCACCTTACTGACGTGGTATGTCACAGGGCATCTACATCACTTCAGCTTACAGTCCTCTATTCATAAAATACTGCTGATGCTGTATATTAAAAAAAGTGTTCCTCTGGTAACAATACGGCTTTGCTATCCACCTGGTCAGACATAATGTCTTTCTGTAAAGTTACTTCTTCAAGGCTTCAAACTAGTCCAAATACAATAGCAGATTCAGTCTTTTAATACACTTCTTTGTTCCCTGTAACACTTTCCCAACAGCTGCATGTTATCTTAGTAACACATACACAAGGCCAAATCATCCCAGCAGGAAAGAGCAGAAGATTTCATTATTTCACATATTTAATTTCCTGACCCAGCAGATAATCACTTGTGAAAAGCATAAACAATAAGACTTGCTGAGCTGGCAGCTGCCAGGGTCAGAGATCAACTTGCTACAAGCCACACTGCAGTTTCAAAACTACTTGCAACTACACATGAATTCATCCTTTTTGTTATATCATTAATAGAATAAAATGCATTACATACTACTTTGCTTTTAAACTAGCATTTCACATATATTCAAATACATATTTTTCTAACATTTTCCCTCCTATTAATACTTTTTATTCTATTTTGAAGTATGCATAATGTCATTTCATCTCCTAACCTCTTCCACTAAGGATTTTCAGCTAGGTGAGTCATTTGATCTACACTTCAGAAAAAGTTTCGTCTGAGATCAATTTTTCAATCTCAATATCTTGGTACAAAGTTTCAGTAACAGATACATCAATAAAATCTTTGATTAATCTTTTCATGCAGGGAATTCCACAACAAACACATGCTCCTATTAGGAGTAAACCCACACAAATAGCAATCAGAATATTCATTAGGATGGAACCCCACCCCCCCAAATAGATTCTGGAAAAAGTCCATCAGTGGGTTTGGGCCTGGTTCAGTCATGGCTGATACTTGCTGAATTACCTCTAGGTGGTTGTTAATTTCATGCCTATTGTCCGGAATGTATGCACAGCATTCTTCTTTGATAAGAGTGCATGTACCACCTCTCGCCGCTAGGGTGAAGTCAAGAGCCATTCGATTTTGTAGCACAACAGTTCTCATTGCATTCAGTTCATCAGTCACCAGTTCTAGGGCAGAGAAAGTTGCATTACTCATTACTTCGAGAAGTTTCAACAGCTTCCTCAACTCCCAGATTGATTTGACTGCTCCATATGCTGGGAATATTCCTGCCCAAGATATAACACTGTCACTCAAGTCCATATGAGTCAATTTGCTTTTGTCCTTTACGTTATTATGGTCTTTCCAGCCAGCTTTGATCAGTCCTACTGGATTTACAGGTTTCTCGACTGGACCTTCAGGTTTTTGGGCTGCTTCTCTCACGTTTCGTATCTTACCCAAAGGTAATTCTGCAGTATGTCTTATAGCCGGAACCAGATAACCCAAAAAACAACTGCCGGACCAATTCTCAGGTAGCCATTTATATGCTTTTTTCCCACAAATAAAATAACAATTTTCTACTTTAGTAATAATACGTATTAACCCTGCATGAAACATTTTCTGGTCTATAACTGACAATTGTTTAAATAAAACAGGAGTTTTGCGAATTTCATTCATGGTTGTTTTCATTGAGTTCAAGTATGAGTCATAATTAGTATTGCAAAGAGTATTGCCATTACTAGTCTTAATATAACACCAATAAGATATTGTTATATTACAATTGCTCCAGCCCACCTGGAGAGTGTCATTTTTATAAAAACATACAATTCCCTTTTGTGTGACAGGTAAAAATAAAGCTATTTTGTCCTGTGATCTCACAGTTCCTGTATCAAAAAGTAAATTCTCCCAAGTCTCATTTATCCCCAGAGGGACAGTGGACATTATCAGTCCTCCATATGCTGTTGGTATAGCTGTACAAACCCAACAATTTGAAATGTTCATAGTCTCTGCATATACACGCTTCATGGCTAGTTATGTGTTAAAATTTGGATGCCAGTCTATAGATGTTTCGTCACGCCTTCCCACTTTCACTGGTGTGGTTGAGTGTAGGAAAAACCACAATAAGAGGAAAATTGCCACAATTATAGTCAATAAATGTATACTCAACAATATGATTATGCAACATCTCTGGGGTTGATCTACATTTCTATTCGCTTTGTTCTTGGCCATTTTGCCCTTGCTGTATATCCGTCACAAAGTTTTTATCAAGTTGAAAGTTCTTTACCAGTTTGCAGTGTGTCAAATGGACCCAGGACGTCCTCTCAGCCACTCTGACTGCAGTAGGCATTGCCAACAGTACCTGGTACGGTCCTTCCCACTTTGGACTCACCAAATTCTTCCTCTTCGTCACTTTTATCCAAACCCACGTTCCTGAAGCCAAAACTGCTTCCACCAGTCTGGTCTGTTCTTTATCTGAAAAAGAGTTAAACTGCAAATCAGATTTATTTGTTAACAGTTTCCTCATATAACTAGCTAATGAACTGTCAGCCTCTTGCTCTGCAGGCATGAGATCTTTCCACTGAGGCACATAATATGCTCTCCCAAAAACCATTTTGAAGGGAGTCAAACCCTTCACATTTGGAACCGTTCTCATACTCAGCAGTGCTAAAGGCAAACAGTATATCCAATTCTTCTGAGTTTCGTCAACTAACTTCCTAAGTTTACTTTTAAGGGTTCCATTGTACCTTTCCACCAGTCCTGCAGACTGTGGGTGGTAGGCACAATGGTTTTTCAAGGAGATTCCAAGATATCTTCCAAGTTGTTTGATTGTCTGATTAACGAAATGTGTGCCATTGTCACTATAAATCCTTTCCGGAATGCCAAACCTAGGGATTACTTCTTTTATCAGGGCTTTCGCCACTGTTGCTGCATCCGGATTTTTAGTTGGAAAAGCTTCTACCCATTCAAAAAACATATCTACAATGACTAGACAATATTTTTTCCCTTCTCACTTATTCAATTCTATGAAATCCATACAAATAGTATGGAACGGATATGGCGGTATAGGAAAACTTCCTTGCTTAGGTTTAAATGCCCCTTGTGCATGATGCTTGTTACAAGTATGACAAGCTGCACAAAATCTTTTTGTGTAGTTTGTGAATCCGTATGTTTGGAATATTCGGTTTACTAACTGTACCATCCCCCCTGTTGAGACATGGCACTGCCCATGGCTCAACAAAGCTGCATATCTAAATAAATTAGACGGCAATATCGTTTTTTTCTCTTTGGAAATGTACAGTCCATTTTCAAGAATTGTGCCTTGTTTTTCCCATTTTTGTTTTTCTGCTTTTGTAGTAAGCGTCTGCATTGTTTTCAACATGTCTAAATCTAAAATCTCAGAGGGTTGTAATTCCTCATTCAAAAGTAAAGTTTCTGAGTCTGAGGCCGCTTGCTTTGCAGCTGCATCAGCTCTCGCATTGCCTTTCGAAATTCTATCCTGTTGTTTTGTATGAGCTATACATTTGCAAATAGCTACTTTAGTAGGTAACTGAATAGATTCTAATAATTCCAAAATAAACTGCGCATGATTAATTGGTTTTCCACTAGATGTTATCATTCCCCTATTTTTCCATTGTTGCGCAAATACATGTACTGTAGAGAAAGCATACTGACTATCAGTATATATGTTTACACATTTGTCTTTTGCTAAAGTACATGCCCATGTCAAAGTTATCAATTCTGCTGCTTGTGCAGATAAGTTATGTGGTAAGGGTTGGGCTTCTAAAATTTTAGTATCTGTAACTACTGCATACCCCACTAGATTCTTTCCTGTAGGGCCCCTTCTGCATGAGCCGTCCACATAATATGTTACCTCGGCATCATCCAAGGGCATATCTGTGAGATCTTGTCTAGGCAAGGTTAACTGTTCAATCTCTTGCAGGCAGCTGTGCGGTGTGCCATCCGCAGGAGTTGGGAGTAATGTTGATGGATTTAATGTCGTACATCATTCAATTGTCATATGAGGTTGGCTCAGCAGTATAGTCATACATGAAAGATGTCTAGCAGGGGAGAGATATGCTACTTTTTCTTGCAGTAAAATTATTGCGACTGCGTGAGGCACTCTCAATGTGAGAGGGTGGAATAATACCACTGAGGCCGAAGCCTGTACTGCCATTGCAGCTGCAACCACTGCTTGCACACAGTGAGGCAAAGATCGCACCACTGGGTCTAACTGCGATGAATAGTAGGCTATGGGGCGTTGCTTATCCCCATGTTGTTGCGTCAGCACTGACGTCATATATCCTTGCTTGCAATCTACGGTCTGAAAGAATCGTTTGTGATAATTTGGGAGTCCTAAAACTAATGAAGAAGCTATCAACTGCTTCAACCTGCAAAAAGCAGTTTCTGTTTCGGGTGTCCATTATAACAAATCTTGTGCTGCCATTGGCATCTTATATATTAAGTCAGTCAGTGGAGCAGATTCCAAAGCATAATTTGGTATCCAACTCCGACAAAAATTAGTTGTCCCCAAGAAGGACATCATTTCCTTCTTGTTTGTTGGTTTGGGTGCTTGTAGAATTGCTGTCTTTCTATCCTCGTCTAATATCCTACCTTCATTGGATATCACATATCCTAAGTATCTAACTTGCTTTTTCCAGAGTTGTAATTTACTTTTGTTCACTTTGTGTCCTTGTGTTGCTAAGAATTTCAATAGCGCTACAGTATCTTCCCTGCATTGCTGCTGGGTGGGGGCTGCTAGCAAGATGTCATCTACGTAAAGTAGAATTTGACTACCTCCTGGTGGGGTAAACCCTGCCAGGTTGCTAGCCATTTCTTCAGCAAATATTGTAGGGCTCTCACAATATCCTTGTGGTAGTCGAGTATAGGTATATCTTTTACCCTGAAATGTAAAAGCAAACCAGTATTGACTATCAGGATGTATAGGTATTGAAAAGAAAGCATTACTGATATCTACAACAGAGAAATATTTCTGTTGCAGTTTTAAGTCATTTAACAAAGTATGTGGGTCTGGCACCGTGGGTGCTCTGGGTATCACTGCATTGTTTACAGCTTGTAAATCTTGAACCATCCGCCATTCCCCGTTTGCTTTTTTAACAGGAAATAGGGGTGTATTACATGGTGAATCAGGAGATTCTACCAGTACTCCTTCCCTGAGTAATGCTGCTATTATAGGCTTGATTCCTATTTCTGCATCTTTTCTCAAGGGGTATTGTCTTTTCTGTGGCCTAAATGCTGATTTCGGTGTAATTGTAACTGGTCCTGCTGTTCGAATAAGTCCTACATCTGACTTGCCTGTTGACCAAAGAGTCGTTGGTACTTCACATAAGGCTTTCTGTTCTTCTTCTAATAAAAATGCTAATCAGCTGTCCTCGCTAGATTGCAAGTGTACAGCCAGATGTGCCCGTGTCAACCAATTCAACTTTTGTTTCTGTATTGCCTGTTCTGACAATTCTAAGTCAGTCTGTTTCTCCCATCTTGTTACCTTTTCTCCTAAGTCTGCTCATTTTACGTTTTTATTCTTTGTCAAGCTGAAATGTGGTAATCGATTTGACCTATACAATGCAAGGAATTCTTGAGGTAATGAACAGCTAACTACACTGTACCCCTCAGTATCCCAATATAAGGTACTTAATACTAATCTAGTTGCATGATTTCTGAACAGTTCTTGCTTATACTCTCTATCAGGTCCTGGCGTATTACAGTAGTATAGAGTACGGTGTAACAAATGCTGTCGATCAGTGTCAAGGGAGGGGGCTTTACTGATGGCTACGTTCACCAGTTCCTCGGTTACTGCCCCTGGACCAGTCGTAACTAGGTCCTGGCTGTACCAGTAAAAGTTTCACCCTCCGATCGCACTATAAAAGTATCCATTTGTCTCTGTGCCTCCATGTCCTGTACAGTTGGAACTACTGCTATGCCAAATATCTGCATAAGGTCCCTACCCAATAGGTTCACTGGACAATTTGCAGAAACAACAATTTTACTTCTTTGGGTCATACCTGAAACAGGGTCAGTTATTGCTATATCATGGGAAAGTGGTTCTCTGTATAGCTGTTCATTCGCAGCTTTCACTTGTATATAATCAGGTGATTCAGAATGTTCTGGTAACTTGGAGGGGTGTATCAGGGTTCGTGACGCTCCTGAGTCACACAGGAATTTGACTTCCTTTCCCTCCACCAGAAGTGTAACTTCCGGTTTCGTATCTGCTAAGTAGAGCTCTAAGCTCAATAATGCTAAATCCAAAATTTCACTTTCTTCATCCTCCATATCTACTTGCACTTCCTCTATTCCTTCTATCACATTTACATTTGTTTTCTGTTTATTAACTTCTCCTGATGATTTCTGACTTCTGCATGATGTATCTTCACTATCATATAGTCAGTCCTCATCTCCCTTATCTTCTGTGATTACCTTTTTGTTCTGTTTACAATCCCTTGCTAGATGTCCCTTCTTCCCGCACTTAAAGCATTCACCTCTCTTTTTCCTTTCCTCAAAATCTTCTGACCGTTTGTCAGACTGTTTGTTTCCCTGGGCATTTTTCTTTCCATTTTTACCTGACTGTAACACAAATACTTCAGCTCCATCTTCAGCAGTGAAGACTTGCGCTTTCTTTTTCTTCTTGCTATTAAAATGTCTTTCAGCATGTCTAGCGTATTCAAGTAAGGCTTGTAGCCTACCTGTTCGATGGTCTATCATATGCTTCGTAATGAAGTTGCTGATAGGTGCAATGCAACCTTTTAAAAATGCATTTTTCAATTGTTGTTCATACGGGGAATCATTCACTTGATTTTCAGGGACTGTCATACCGCTATGATTATTAAAACATTCCAATAATCTAGCATAGTACCCATCTATTGTTTCATTTTCCTGTTGTATGCATTGGTTAATGCAAGTCCAATCTGCTCTAGGTTTTCATTTCTCAGAGATTCGGTCTGTAAGACCTTTCACTCTATTGTCTAATTCTGCGTCACTATGTGGGAGTGGTTTAAGATCTGCATTACGAGGATTCCAGGTGCCACAAATCATGTGCCAATCTGGACCTATAATTTGTCTTACTACTTTTTCTACTTCTTCCCCATTCAAGTGGTAAGTCAACCTCATGCCTTGCAAATCTTCTAAAAATTTCGTAAAATTAACTTTCGGATGGGGGATTCCCTCAGTAGCTTTCCGGATATCCTCCGGTGTCCATGGTCTGTATACTAAGAGTGTTGGGTCCTGCCCTGCCTGTCCTGCCTGAGGATTTGGGACCTCTATAAGTGGACATATTTCTTCCTCACTCTCATCCTGTAGGTTTCTCTCTATTTGATATGATTCTGCATCCCCATGTATTTTACATGCTCAGGACCTAGTTTCAATAGGATCTCTAACAAATGGTTGTGGTCTCGCTGAGACTTCAGGATAATGCGGAGGCGGACCAGCCTGTCCACTCACTTCACATCCTGAAAAAGGCAACGGAGGGGGCAGGGGAGGAGGAGCTGTTGCTATTACTATATTATTATCTTCTTTGTCTAAAAATAATGTTTTTGAATTTTTAGTCTTTTGTTCCCTACGGTTTGCTTCCTCAATCCATCTGTGTGCCTGAGGAATGCCTAATTGGCGTTGCTTTTTTGCCTGTCCTCCTGCGTCAGATTTAAGTTGCTTAAGGAGTTTAACCAGTGAAGTTTTATCTAATTTACCATCGAATTCATATTTGTTAACCCACTTCGTATAATACCTAACATTATCAGTGTGTTGTGATTGCATATATTTTGCGTCTTCGGTTAGGGGCGGATCTCGCGATGTTTTAGTGCACTGATTTCCCATAGTAAAAGAAAATGTTACGTAACCCTTCTTATCACGTGATATCAAAATTTCAGTTCCTTTTAACAGTTTATCTAGAATAACCACCTACCTTATTCTGTTACCCTGATCTATGACCAAATACACAGTAATTCCTTTTGTCCCTGATCTGCATAACAAATCTTGACAACAATATTTACTGTAACCTAGTCCCTGATCTAAAACAGAAAAAAGGCAAAATCTTCCTACCTGAGCCTCCGGTATTGAGCCGTCCAGGATCCGCTCTTTGGCCACAGATCAGAAAGTGGCCAGCCTCTTTAAACGACAATTCAGTCGGAGGTCTTTTCACCCAAGAAGAACCATTTCGGTAACTTCTCCTGCGCAGTATTTGACCACCGGTAGACTCTGATCTGCAGCTGTCTGAGGGATTTCCAGCTAAAGAAGGACCGAACTGTTAAATAAAATCAAGAGATCAATACAAAGGAGGTTCAGGTTCAAAAGTTTACTAGTGTACACCAGGAGGCAAAAAACGTACAAGTACAGAATTTTGTCTGACATGAAACATGAAGTATACAATTTTATAGTCTTTACATTCAAGTTGTGCCCACCTTACTGATGTGGTATGTCACAGGGCATCTACATCACTTTAGCTTACAGTCCTCTATTCATAAAATACTGCTGATGCTGTATATTAAAAAAAGTTTTCCTCTGGTAACAATATGGCCTTGCTATCCACCTGGTCAGACATAATGTCTTTCTGTAAAGTTACTTCTTCAAGGCTTCAAACTAGTCCAAATACAATAGCAGATTCAGTCTTTTAATACACTTATTTGTTCCCTGTAACACTTTCCCAACAGCTGCATGTTATCTTAGTAACACATACACAAGGCCAAATCATCCCAGCAGGAAAGAGCAGAAGATTTCATTATTTCACATATTTAATTTCCTGACCCAGCAGATAATCACTTGTGAAAAGCATAAACATTAAGACTTGCTGAGCTGGCAGCTGCCAGGGTCAGAGATCAACTTGCTACAAGCCACACTGCAGTTTCAAAACTACTTGCAACTACACATGAATTCATCCTTTTTGTTATATCATTAATAGAATAAAATGCATTACATACTACTTTGCTTTTAAACTAGCATTTCACATATATTCAAATACATATTTTTCTAACAAATTTCTCAATGTCTTTATATAGCACATATGAATATATTGCTATTAATCCTTATAATTTCTTTTCCCATCTAAAATCCACTACTATCAAACTTCCTTCTTTAATTAAAGTATAATCTAGAATTTTTATTCCTTTTCTGTAAAATATAGCAATTCCTGAACAATTTTTGTGTCCCAAATTCCATTTTATACCATCTGACCATAGTGTCCCTTCTTTATTTAAAATCCTAATGTCTTCTAGTACTATTAAATCCACATCACACTCATTATACCATTCTATTATTCAAATTCTCCTAATGATATTCTTAATGCTATTAACATTAATTGACAGGAAAGTATTATAATTATCCATTTCCTTTGTTTTTAGCCTTTGTTCCCAATTCCTGAAATTTTCTTTTCCTATCTTTAACTTTTTTTTCCAATTGTATTTTTCTTCTTAACCACTTTCCCATTTATATAATCTTCATCACTGATTTCTGTACTACTGTCCTTTTTCCTTTCCCCTTTTTGTATATTATCCAAACTTTCATCTTGATTCATCTCACTGCTTTCTTTTTCTTGTCTTTGTTGTTACTCTATTTGTAATATTTCTTTTTCATTTATATTTTTTGTTCTATTTCATACTTTGACCTCCTTCCTTCTCACAATCCATCCATACATGTACCATTTGCTTACATTTATAACACATTTCTTTACAGTTTTTTGCATTGTGACCAGTTTCCCTATATAAATAACATTTTTATTACAATTGTTTACAAAATGTCCCTCCTTCACAAAAAAAAAAAATCATGTTCTCTTTTGTCCCCAATACTTAACAACAGCTCAATGCCCATCAACATTAATCATACTTGGAATATGTGCAATTTTGCCATTCTCCATTTTCAAAATCACATTACAGTCCCAAGCACCTGTCAAAAGTCCTCGATTATCAAAAACTTTTGACATGTCTTTTATTTCATTACAAAACTTCATTAGTAAGTATTTTTACAGTCTTTCTTTCAGTGTCTGTTTAAAACTGTATGTTAGTTTTTCTCTGTGTTTCTCGAAAAAAATGTCTTAACTACATAATTGTGGAACAAAGAACCACTGAAACACACAAACTGCTAGTCTAGACCAAGAACACTTTAATGAAACACAAGAAAAAATACTTTCACCTACAGGTTTCTTCAGGTGTAGTACAAAGATGTATCAACAAATTCATTTATGAGTGATGTCATAATTAATTACACATGCTTTTGAAATACAACAAGCAAAGGTTTTAAAGAGACGGTACTATTCAAGCCTGGCAATATATATATATATATAGGTGTAAAATTCAATAAAATTCATCTAATTCAGTCTGATGTACAGTATTTCCACCATAAGCTGAACTATTAGTGACACATAAAATTAAAAACATAATTACATAATTGTTCCATGGATAAATGTCTTTTTTTCCTTCCCACTTCTTTAGACAAACTTCTAAAACCTTAGCAGTCTCAAAGAAAATGTCACAGTATGTATCTTTGTTAATTAGAATACATGTTCTTACCTCCTGTGCCTTTATGCCTAAAAGTACAAATATCTTGCCCCGAATGTCATACCTGTTCAATTCAATTTATTCTTTACACTGAATTCTTACAACTTACTTATTTTTTCTAACTTTTCTGTCTACTTTTTTCTTTTTCTACTTTTTTGTGCCACTACTAATTCTGTGAATGATTTCTCCTGCTTTTTTCTTTGCTGCTCAATTTCTCCATTATTTCATTCCACAACGCTTCCTTTTCTGTCTCCAGTTTGCTCTGTTCCAACAAATTCTCCAGTATGTCATCCTGAAACCTTCCCAACTGGAAGGTTATAATTTCTCCCTCACTCTTTGACCCTTCAGATAATTCCCTTTGGAAGATTTCTTTGGAATCTTCTATCTCATCTCTTTTTCAATGACTCAAACACGTTTTTTCTTCTTCAATAGAAGAAAACATCACTACAGAGCTGGCATTTGCTGCAGCTCTGTTTCCTTCTGTCACCATCTTTACACACCATTCTCCCAGCCACCACTGTGCTAGGAACAGAACAGATGCACCACACTTGACAGCTGTATGCACCTCAAGTATTGGAATGCGTAGGTGTTCTTTATTTAGAATTCACAATATACATGAAATATATTTTATATACATTATTTACAATATATACAATCACTTTACATTTTTTACCTTTTTTACATTATCAATCCCTCCACTGTTTTTCCATAACCAAAACATATTTTTTCAAACTTTCTGACAATGACCACTTTCCATTAAATATTATTTCATTTAACTTTCCATTAAATATTATTTCATTTAACATCTCATTCCATATAATCCATATCATACAAAACAACTTCTTATCCCATTTATCCACCTCTTTTTGTTTCACATTTTTATATCCACATTCTGTCATACCCAAATTCCCATTTTCAATCCCTTTATATATTATTTTTCATATATTTGTTTCCATAATTGTTTCACTGTATCACATTTCATAAACACATGTTATGCAGTTTCTATCTCTCCACAATATAGACAAATTCTTTCCTCTATTTTCTTGCATGACATATTTGCCTTTACTAGAAGCTTGTTTATGGACAGTATCAATAAGAAATCTTTACATTCAATGCATTTCTCACACCTATTCATTCTTTTTTTACTGCTTTTATTTTTTGACCTTCTAAGTTCTTCCATGGAAAAATTGAATAAAATATTTCCATTACATTATCATACAATTACTTTCTAATTTTTCTATATTGTTTAAATCGATTTTCCATAATAACATTTTTTATTGATACAATCTCATTTCTGTATCCATCATACCTTTACTTCTTTTAAGCTGTTCAAGTTTCTCCCAAATATCTCTATATTTTTCTTTTATTATATCTACTGCTAGTCTTAATTGTTTTTCTTTCATCCAAGTAAATATTTTATATAGATTCAATGATGTTGTATGTACAATTGGATTTATTAAACCAAATCATCTTTCTTTTTTTTAGAAATGTAAAGAATTCTTCTTTTGATTGGGTTTAATCTTAAACCCCTTATAAAGTCAAGACATATAAATAATACTTATTTTTCCAGTTCCACTGGTATTGAAAAACATTTGCCAAATGTGCTATTTTTCCTAATGTTATTGAATTCAGCAAATATCCTTTTTTTCCTGTACATAAGTTTAAATATCCACCACAGCAAGCTAACATTTCTTATTTTATTTAACATATTTCTAAAATGTATTACTCTCTGTTGCTCATTATCAAACTTTGATCCTAAAATTTCTATCTCTTCATTATTCAATTGGATACCTTTTATTCTACCTGAAAAACCTAATCCATTACTTTTTTCCTCATTAACACTTAGACCTAATACTTTTCAAATCTTGTTAGTGTCTTAATAGCTGTTTTCATCCCTTCTTCATTCTTAACTACTAATACTAAATTATCTACAAATGATAACATAGTTGGAATACATATTCCTTCTGTTGTACAGTATCTAGCATACATTAATGTTAAACTTACTTCATTTACAGTTGCATTCATTATTAATGCAAACAACATGCTACTTACAGAACATCCTTGATTTATTCCACTTTTTATCTCTATTTTCTCCCTTAACCAACCATTCACAACCACTATCACCTTATTTTAACAATACACTGATCTTAAAACATTAATTATTTTTTACTTAACTCATATTCTTCTAAAATCTCCCACAATAAGGTGTGTTGTATTTTATCAAATGCTTTACTAACATCTTCTATTAAGACTTTCACTTCCACTTTTCTTATAATCACCTTTTCTACTATTTCTCTTATTATCATTAGAAATTCTTGCCTTCCTTTCCTTTTTGTTGCAAAAAATGTTTCATTCAATAACTTATTTACTTTACATTCTATTCTATTTTGTAATATTTTTATAAATATTTTATAATCAACATTATTTAATACTACAGGTCTCCAATTCTTTAGATCAGTTTTATCTTCTTTCTTCCATATAAATTTCATTACACAGGCACATATTTTTCATCTTATACACCTTTTTCTAACCATTCATTCAAAACCTCTACTAGATATTTTTCTTGCCATTCATAGGTTCATAGGTTGTTACTAGGCTATCGGCCCTAGGGCCTATACAAGCCTAGCCATAACAATTCCCTCGATATTTCTTCCCACAATATATACTTCTCTGGACCCCTGTCTAGCAGGGTGACTGACATGATCCCTGGGGTGAATTTCCTATCTCCCATCCAATCATCAAGGTTCCTTTTGAAGAGGGCCAATGAGGCAATCTGCTTGACATGTATGGGGAGTCTATTCCAGAGTATGGGGAGTCTCTGGGTCAGAAACCTATCCCTCCAGCATGTTTTGTTCATTGTGATGACAAGATTTAAATCCCTGGAGCATGTGGCTCTGAGGGATTGAGATTTCTTTAAGTGGAGCATGTCCAACAGCTCAGGGATTAACATGGCCTTGTATGTTAAGCAGAGATTGCCTCTGAGTAGACGATATGCCACAGAGTTTTTTTAGACAGTCAGCATATGGCATCTGCTTTAGACCTGTGATTCTTTTAGTGAGGCATTTCTGTGGCCTTTCCAGCTGTTGCAGATGTCTTGTGAGGTACATACCAAACGGGGCATTATACTCTATAATGGGTCTAATGAGGGATGAGTACAGTGGGACAATGACCTCCTTTTTTCTGGACGAAATGCCCTTAGTGATGAGGTGTGCCACACAGAAGGATTTCCAGATTGTTGTGGCAATGTGGTTGCTGAAAGTGAGACCACTGTCCACCTGTGTCCCTAAATCTCTCATCACACTTTCGATGTTTAGTGTACTGCCACCTATGTGGTAATTCATGGGTACATGTTTTTTTTCCAAAGGGCATAATTATACATTTCTTGGCATTAAGCTTGAGCCCATGGCTCTGGCACCAAGAATCTGTTTCTGTAAGGCCCTTTTGTAGAATATCCACATCATTTGGGGATTCAATAATGGCTTCCAGTTTGCAGTCATTTGCAAACTTTGTTAGCCAGAGTCCCTTAGTGTCGACCTGTACTTCAGAGAAGTAGATGCCAAACAAAAGTGGTCCCAGAACTGAACCCTGAGGTAGTCCACTTGTCACTTGTCTGGAGCTGGATTTGGAGTCGGCTACTTTTACAGTCTGGGTTCTGTCAGTAAGCCAGTTGGCAGCCCATCGAGTGATGTAGGGATTTATGCCCAGTTTAGTAAGTTTATCTATAATTCCAGAGTGGGGGATGGTGTCGAAGGCCTTGGTGAGGTCCAGATAGGCTGTGTGGACCACCTTACCCTCATCCACAGCTCTGGAGACTGATTCGAAGAAGTCAATCAGATTCAGGAGACAAGATCAGCCCTTCACAAACCCAAACTGGGTGTGGTCCAATGTTTAAAGGTTGCCTTTCTTGATTCATTTCTTTTTTTTTTTTTTTTTGCTTTTTTATACATATTTCTTTATTATTTACTATATCGCTAAAAAATTGATTGATATTGTCATTATATTTATATATGTAGTTTTCTTTTTGTTCTTTGCCATTCCAAAATGCCATTCAATGTTTTGTACATCAAATATTCCACTCCATCTATTCCTGTTTCAGCTTCTAAGTTTTCTGTTTTCAAAACCCTTTTTTACTTCTAATATAGTGATTTTCGTTTGCATTTCTTTGTTATCTCTTTTATCTAATTTTTAAGGTTCTTTTATAGTTTTGTTTATTTTCATTTCTAACAAATGTTTTCATAATGCAACTTTTTATTACTTGCATTATTTTTTTCTGCATTTTTCCTATATAACCTTCCTCATCTCTTATGTTTCTTCTTATTATATTATTTTTCTTGACAGTCTTACTTAGATAAGGAGCTACTTCTTATTTTCTGCCTTGTAAAAATATATTTGTTTAAACAAACTCCTATTTTTTTCTTGATTCATTTCTTTTTTTTTTTTTTTTGCTTTTTTATACATTCTTCTTTATTATTTACTATATCTCCAAAAATGTGATTGCTATTGTCATTATATTTATATATGTAGTTTTGTTTTTGTTCTTTGCCATTCCAAAAGCTCTTTTTTATATTTTTCTTTTAAAACTATCCACTAGATTGTCAAATCTTTGTAAAAATCTCCTTATATTTATATGATCTACCCATAACTGTAAAATTGTTCTTTTATCTTCATTTAATTCTGCCTCACTTAATCTTTTAATGCCTTTGCCTAGCTTTACATATCCTTCCTTATCTTGAATTTCTACCCAAGTTGCTACATGATCTGAAAACCCTGTCATTATTATACATTTATGAAATATTTTTAAACTGTCTGATAGTGTAAAATAGTCAATTTCTGTTTTCTAGTTTCCTTTTTTATATGTCCACTGCTTATTATCCCATAAATACATTTTACCACTTTTTATTTATCCCATAAATACATTTTACCACTTTTTATTATTTCTGACATAACTTTGACATCTGCTTCTTCTTTTCATCTGTGTCTTAGGCCACAATTAAAATCACCTATCAATATAATCTGCACATTGACACAAACATAATTAAGAATTTTCTTAAGCATTATTTCTTTTTGGTTTTGTATAGCATGTGTATATAATGTCACGATCCTATATACTTGATTCATATATTTACATTCACTATTAATACTCTTCCTAGAATCACTAATGTGAAATCTAAAATTTGTATATTTTCTTTACTTAGAATTGCTATTCAAGAACATGTTTCTTCTCCTATATTCCATGTTACTTTTTCTTCCCATAATTTGTTAACTTGTATTCTTTCCTCTTCTGTCAAAATTCTAATATCAATTAATATTATGATATCCATACAAAACTGTCGAATAGCAACCACTAAAAAAATGTGACGAAAAAAAAAAGTCTTAGTGAGCAGCAAAAAACAGGTGATCAGGCTGTTGTTGCAGGTGGCTGGAATTTTTCAAAAACACTTGAAGAAAAGAAAGCACAACAGGTGGCAGTGGGATGGGTGAGTAGGGGATATCCCTCTTTCTTGAACTTCTTGAAGAAATCTCTTGAACTGAACTAGTCTCACTTCGGATTGCGCCTTCAAAACTTTACTACTGCAAGCTGCAAGCTGCAGCATACTGAAGTTTTAGTTGTTACACATTTACACATGCATACAAAATGTTAGTTACTGCAATTTTACCTAAAGCATCCTTCTGTGTGCTTACCATGTGTTTGAATTCAGATTGTAGGTTCAAGGAAAGGTATAAAAGCATTGGAAAAAATTATATGGAGCTAGTCACCAGCTGCCTGCCATTGAAAAAATATTTTGAGATTTACTTGCTTTTTGCTTTGCTGCTTTATGTTTGCTTCGTGGAATGGATTTGAGGTGTTTTAGTCTGGTCAGTCTTGTTGGCACAGTCTAAAGTCTGCTATAATTGCATTTTTGATCTGAATTGCATAGAAACTTTGTTGCTAGAAGAATGGTTGATAATAAACCAATGACTTTTACAGTAAAAATCCACAACTTTTATAATAAACCAAACTGGACAAACGATACAGCTTAAAAAGTATTGTCCCAAACTTTTTCTTCTATTTACAGATGTATGATGAGATATATAATTTACCTCATAACACCAAATGTGTTCCTACCATACCCTCTCATATAGCTGATTTTATACAGTTTTTTATACATATTTTAGTCACACATTGACATAATTTTGAGGAAACACATTGTTCTGTTGTTTGTAGAAGTGTGGTTAAATAACACTTTGTTAAATGTCTTGTAGAAAAACCAGCTTTTGAACTTTTGTGATGTCTGTGTATTAGTGTCCTAATGTCCATATGTAGAAAAACATATTTTGGCTGATTGTCATAATTTGTTTGTGATTAGGGTATTGTGTGTTCTTGTTATGACCAATGCTGATATTGATATCCATATTTTTATTTTTGGTTGCATTGCATGAAATGGAAATTTTGCAAACTTTGCATTTTGCATTTTGTTCTTGCATACATTTGTTTTTGGGTCTGAATTTGAAAATTCTTTAAAAGCAGATTTTTTTTTTTTTCATTTGCATTGCCTTTGTTTCCAGTTACTTGTAATGGTAATGAAGATTTTCCATTCAGCAGATTCCCAGCATTTGGTCATTTAGTTTAGTACATTATTTATGACTGCTATTATTGTTTTACTAAGTAAGCCTTCTTCATTTTTCCTTCTTTTACAAACACAATATCCAATAATCTACACTACTCTAATGCTCCTAATCTTATCTTTACATTCTTGATACTGTTTACATTTATAGATGAGATTCTCACTCTATAACAAATATTATATTATTCTTCACCCTTTCCTTTCTTGAATTCTCCTATTCATATATTTTTTAAATTTACGTTTTCTATCTTTGACACTTTTTCAAATATAATTTCTTTTGCTTTTAATTTCTCTTCTCCCTCTTCACTCAAATTTTCTTCTACTTGCTTTTTTTACTTCATCCCTTATGTTTCCTCTCTTTCTATAATAATATACTTTTCAGATTTCTTTTGCATTTTTTCTACACTATCTTCTAAGTTGCACTCTCCATTGATGTAACTTCATTCTTTTCCTGCATATTGTTTTCTTTTTCATCACAATCCATCCATGAATGTTTTACTATCTCACATTTAACACATTTCATTTCACATTTTTGCTTCATGACCCACTTTATGACAAATAAAACATTTTATTTTATAACAATTATTAATTCAATGGGCATTTTTACATGTCTTTGGTTGCCCCCAGTATTTCACCAAACCCCTGTTCCCTTCCACATTAATAACACTAGGCACATGTATGATTGTTTCATTTTGCATTTGTAATATCACAAGGCATTTCCATCCCCAGTACATAAACCTCTCTTGTCATAAATCTTTGTAACATCCAATGCTTCTCTACACACAGTTTTTAAATTGTTTTTAAATGTCTCTTTCAGTTCTGTACGAAATTGTATATATGTTCTTTTTTTGCTTCCTTATTAATTGCCTGTATCACATATAAATTCCATGGACTATCAATCTTCTTTGTCTCATATTGCTCTAAAAATTCTCCATATGCAGTGCCTCCTCAAAAGAAGTCAAAGAAAGAGTATTTATTAATATAAATAAATGCCCTTATCTCTCTGGGTTCAGTACCCAGTGGTGGTATGATGCTCTCCCACATTTCATACCCATTTAGTTCTTTTTCTGCCTTGTTACTTATTCTTACACACATTTTTCTTATTTCCACTTTCTTTTCATCCTTTCTTTCTCCTTCTCTCACAGTTTGCGCATACAATTTCTTTTTTCTGCCCTTATTTCTTCTACTTCCTCCTCATGTATTCTGCCCATTCTCTCCATGATGCTGCTTTTTCACTCTCTGGCTCATTTTGTTCAATTGCATCCTTAAGGTAAACATACCACAGCTCTCCTAACTGGAGGGTTGTAACAATGCAATCCATCTTCGATGATCCTTCACTCATGAACAACCTCTGCTGGAATAAACTCCTGGTATCACTATCCTCCTCCCAAAATGCCATTTCCTCTTTCTTCTTCTGCTCCTCCATCATCTCAATCTCCATCATTGAAAATAGACTTTCCTGTGAAAGCTTAACTGCCTTTACTATTGCCTCTTCCTCTTTTCTTCTAATTACATTATCCTTTGCAATGTCTTCCTCCATACTGCTTCTCTGTGCCACCTACACAGTCAGAGTGGAAGCAGGAAACGTAACTGCAAATTGCATCTCCATAAGAAAATAGAGTATGAAAGCAGAGTAGGGAAGTTCCCCAATGCCCTGCAAAGTTTTCTCTAGTAGTATAAATACCTCTAATGGTCTTCCCTGAAAATAAATTACCAGTCTAGTGGGACTAACCTGAATAACAAAGAATATTTAAATTAAAACTCTTCCTGGCTATGTACCTGCTCCATAATCTAACCTCCTTCTTCTCCTTATATGATAACTAAACTCCTTTGCTTTTTGCTACTGCTGACTGATGTTATTTTCTCCATAATTATTATTTTTCATCACTTGCTGATACTGGTACAATAATGCTGATTAATATATCTTTGTTTATACATATATTTATTTATTTATTTTATTTTTATTTTTATTTTACATTTGTTAACTGGGATAGACCGACTGAAAATATGTCCATTTTCTGTGGAGGCCCGGGGAGAAAAGCTCCACATACCAAAAAAGAGATGATACATACATCACTGAGTGATAAACTCAGGCAGACATGTTTAGAAAAATATAGACAAAGAATACAGGCAGATATCAATATACACAATGTGCAGACTTACATTTGATTGGCAAAAACGTATCAGAAAATGTGAACATAGAATACAATCAGATCTCATAATTCACAATGCTTAGACATTCAAATGCTATGAGGCATAGATACTTGGCTAAACAGCAGGTTGGGTAGCAAGACATGCATTAGTGAAGTTGTTAGTCAGGTTTAGGACAAGGGCACAGCCAATGAGATGCAAGGTATTTTTTGAGTTATCTTGTAAATAGAGGTAGTGCGGTTTCCTTGGTAACGGTAGTAGGGAGTAGATTCCAGATTGTAATGGCTGAGTTGGCAAATATAGCATCGCCTGCAGAGTTGTTGGATTTTTGAGTCAGTATCATTAGTTTATCAGCTGAGCATAATGGCCTGGGGGCACTATGAGGGGTGAGAATATTTTTTAGGGCAGGGGTGTTATCAGGTTGATGGAGTATTTTATGCGCTACTATAAGCTGGTTGAACTGTAGAAGGGTAGGATACTCTAGCCATCCCAGTCCAATGAGGTTCTGGCAATGGTGGGTCCTAAAAGCCATGCCTGTAGCAAATCTGGCTATATGATTGTAACATCCTGATAATTTGTTGAGATCGGTTTTGGATAGGTTTGTGAGTACAGGGGAGGCATACATAAGGGTAGAGAAAAGGTGTGATCTTGCAATAACTACCCTAGCTAGTGGGTGAGGAAAGGTTTGGCTCTGTACAGGGAGCCAAGTTTTTTGATGAAGGACTTAATAGTGTGATTGACATGTTTATCAGATTTAAGGTTGTTGTCTATTATTACACCTAGAAGCTGTGTATGGTCATCAGGGGAGATAATGGTGTCATTGCTAGATTTGATTTTGAAGGAAGGAGGAGGAATTCTATGGTTAGGGGAGAAAAGTAGTAGCTTGGTTTTGTTAGAATTTAGAAGCAGGTGGTGATTAGCTAGCCATGTTTATACCATGCTGAAGGTGGTCTGGGTGAGGGTTAGAAGTTGTGTAGGAGAGGAGACGGAGCATATTAGCGTTGAGTCATTTGCATTTTGGATGAAGGTGTTTTCTGGGATGGTGGTGTGCAGATCATTGATAAAGATAGAGAAAAGAAGGGGACCTAGTATGGACCCTTGTGGGACACCTAGGGTTAGAGGGAGTTGGGATGACAGCTTGCTCTGACATAAGACAGCCTGCTGTTTACCGTTTAGGTAGGAGTGAAACCACTGTATTGCATGTTGGTCTAAACCGATGGTTTGTAGGGTATTGAGCAGTAGCTGATGGTTGACCATATTGAAATCCTTTGAGAGATTTAGGAAGAGTGCTGAAGATAGTTTGTTGTTGTTACAATGAAGATTGATGACATTAGAGAAAGATAAAAGAGTCATGGTGGTACTGTGGTATGGCCTAAAGCCTAAAGCCATGCTGAGAGTCAGAGAGCTTTCCGTTTTGAATAAGAAAGTGCATGATTTGTTTGTGTATGTATCTTTCCATGATTTTAACTAGTGGTGAAAGAATGGCTATAGGTCTAAAGTTAGATAATTCTGTGGATATATACATATATATATATATATATATATATATATATATATATATATTTATTTATTTTTATTTTACATTTGTTGACCGGGATAGTCCGACTGGATGCATGTCCATTTTCAGCGGAGGCCAGGGGAGAAAAGATCCAAGGGTAAGCAGATACAGCATTACATAATACCAGCATTACATATTACAAACAGACTATTTACAGAAATTACATAAGTAAGCAAGTTAAACAAGTTCCACAGGTTACAGTTAGTCCTGAGCACAATTCAGGATTAAATTAAATTACACAGTAAACTGGTTAACAGATTTTTACACATTCGAGTTAGCCTGGCTTGATACATTGACATAGCCAGTTAAGTGACAAATGTTGTTTGAGTCTAGTTTTAAATTGACCTAAGGTGGAAAGCAAGGTAATATCAGCTGGAAGAGAGTTCCAGGATCTACTTACAGAGTTTGCAAAGAGAAAATCACCGGCTGTGTTATTAATTTTGCTAGTCTGAATTAGTAGTTTGTTAGAGGATCGAAGCGTTCTAGGATTGTTATAGGGGGTGAAAATATTTTTAAGTGCAGGAGTATTGTCCGGATTATAGAGGATTTTATAGGCCATAATCAGTTGGTTATACTGGATTAGGCTAGGTAGTTCAAGCCAACCAAGCTGATTTAGATTGATGCAATGATGTGTCCTAAAAGGCAGCCCAGTGGCAAACCTGGCAATGTGGTTGTAGCAAATTGAGAGTTTGTTAAGGACAGTCTTGTTCAAATTCGAGAGTAGAGGGATGCATACAGAAGGGTTGAAAGAAGGTGAGAGCGAGCTATGGCAATTTTAGCTGGAGCGGTTAGGAAGGCTTTTATTCTGTAAAGTGACCCTAGTTTTTTATTGATGGTTTTGATAGTTTGGTTAACATGTAGGTAATTTTTAGATTATTGTCTATGATGACACCTAATAGTTTTGTAGATGGGTCAGGGGAGATTATTGTGCCATCATTTGATTTTATGGTAAAGGTGAAAGTGGTAGACCTATGTGTTGGTGAAAATAACAGCATTTTAGTTTTTTGGGATTTAGGATCAGATGATGTTCAGAAAGCCAGTTTTCTATTGTATTAAAGGTGGTCTGGGTAGCTGACCATAACTCTACTGGAGATGTGGCTGAGCAAATCAGAGTAGAGTCATCAGCATATTGGATACAGCTGACTTTTGGGATGACAGTATAAAGGTCATTAATGAAGATGGAGAACAGCAAGGGCCCTAGTATAGAGCCTTGTGGTAATCCAAGGGTGTTAGGTAGAAGGTTAGAGAGTTTGTTCTGCCAGAGGACAGCCTGCTGTCGACCATTCAGGTAGGATTGAAACCATTGGAGGGCTCCAGTATCTAGACAAAATGTTTGCAGGGTGTGGATTAAAAGTTGGTGATCAACCATATCGAATGCCTTGGAAAGATCCAAAAAGAGGGTTGAGGATATATAATTATTGTTGCGATTATGGTTTATGGTGTTAGTAAAGGCTAGGAGGGCTGAAGTAGTGCTGTGATGAGGACGGAAGCCATGCTGAGTGTCTGCCATAAGGCGATTTTGGATTAGGTGGTGCATGAGTTGTCTATGAATACATTTTTCCATAATCTTTGCAAGTGGAGAGAGTATAGCTATTGGCCTATAATTGGAGAATATATTCTGTATATATTACTGTAATCACTATGTGTAACATAGTGATACTGTAATCACTATGTGTAACATAGTGATACTATGCGTAATACTGTATCTACTTTTGTACCAATTAATATTTAATATTTTCTGTGTCTATGTTCCTGGTGGAGCTTTTCTCCCTGGGCCTCCACTGAAAATGGGGTCTTTTAGGCTGAGTGGACTTTCCCGGTAAACAAATGTAACAAATAAGTAAACAATAAATAAAAGTTTTAAATGAAATCCACATCTCTGCCTTCATTTCAAATGTAATGGGGAAAAAGTACTGATGCTGACAATTTTAAGCAGTGTTTATGGTAATTGGGGATACAGACAAGTATTGGGACACTAGAATAGCTGCGTGGGGGGCTTCATCCTTTTTCCTGTCTAGGGCCCTATTAGCTGACTACAATCCAGCTCTGGCCAAGCTGCTGTGTCTTTATCCTGTGTACGCATATGCATTTGTCCTAAAACTTGTAATGTACAGCATCATTTGCTCCAAGCAGTGGGAAACTTGTTTGTGTAACACTTGGTGCTGTGGTCACTTCTCCTGAGGAAAATGCATATAACTTTGCACACAGCTCCAGTATCCCACTTTTAACAACACATCCTCTCTGCAATACAATTATGAGGTCATCCTTTCAAAAGTGCACTATCTCCCCTTAACAGTTAGATTTTCCTGTGGTGCTTATGACAAATAATGTGCTGTTCAGATTGTGTAACTAGATAGGTAGGAGGTTCAATGCCCAACATAGGAAATTTATATGCATATGAAGGGTGGTGCTATATCCACTTCTCCTGACTAGAACTTGTTTAACTTTGCACACAGCTCCTTTATCAAACTTTTAACAGAAACATCCCTTCTGCAACATAATGTTGAAGTTATCCTGTTAAGAGTGCACTTTCTCCCCTTACGGGTCAGACGTTTCCTGTGGTGCTTTTAATGAATACTGTATTCTCTAAATTGTGTAACCTAGATAGGTAGGAGGTTTGCTACTCAATATGGTATTTAAATGTATGTGCAAGATGGTGGCTAGAGGTGAGGGTATACAGACCAGGTGTGCATGTCCTCCAGCACAGCTGTGCTCAAACTTCAGTCTAGTGAAACATTTTAAACTGCTAGATGACTCCACCATCCCCATATTCCACCTTTTTCACAACCACATCTACTCTGCAACACATGGAAGAGGCCATTATTTCTAAAGTGCACTGTCACACTATGGAAATCAGACTTCTCTGGTGATACTTATGGTTCATACAGTGATCATGCAGACAAAACTCATAATACATTGAAGTGTTTTCACTCACACTTGCAATGTGTACCATTCAACTCAGGTGACATGTTTTGCCTAGAACAGTAATCCAAAATGAATGTATTGAGTTTTCATAATAGCATTGTTTCAACAATGAAGTGGTGATGTCATCTCCTCAAAGACACTGTTTATCTCATGTATTGACAGACTTCTACTGTGGCGTATGTGTTTAATGCAATAATCTGTAGGTTATGTAACTATCTAGGTAGGATGTTTGAATCAGGGGTGTAGACAGTTTTTTTCAATTTGTACTCTAAGGTCTGGTACTGCTATCCCCCATGCATCCATGTTATCCCACCAAAATTTAGTTATGGATATCCATGGTTAGTTTTAACTGGCATTTAGTAGCAATGATTCACTGCAATGAGCCTCTGCATCTCATCAGTGTAGCCAATCTCACAGAGGTCCATTCACACACACACACACACACACACACACACACACACACACACACACACACACACACACACACACACACACACACACACACAGGTTACTAACTGCTCTGGTTTTGATACCTTAAAAAAGAACCCTGAACCATTCACAACAAGCAACCTACAATCCTGTCCAAAGGGAAGCCATCTGGGCCAGGCTGTTGATTTCTCTGGTTTAGGTGCATTTAATAGCAGCTTAAACCATTCACAGGCAGCAGCCCACAACCCAGTCAATGGGGGAGACAGCTTGAGCCATTCACTGCAACAAGCCTCTCTACTAGATCAAGGTAGCCAGTCACACAAAGGTCCATTCACACAACCAGATGCCAACCCCACAAAGGTCTATTCACCACCACATGGCTTCTAACTGCTCTGGTTTTGGCACTTTAATAAAAGGATCCTAAACCATTCACAATAAGTAGCCCACAATCCAGCCCAAAGGGAAGCTATCTGGTCTGGGCTGTTGGCTGTTCTGGCTTACATGTATTTAATAGTAGCTTAAACCATTCGAAGGCAGCAGACCAAAATCCAGTTCAAAAGGAAGCCAGATGGGCTGAGCTGTTGGGTCCTCTGGTTCTCATATCATTCTACAACTGCAGCATAATCCATTCACATCTAGAATGCTACAATCCAGTCAAAAGCAGAGGCTACACATCCACAATATACTATCAGCACATGACAATGTACAACCAGCCATGAGTACCCAACTGCCATCATCCTGATGGTCTGCTGTATCACCTTGGAAAGACATTAAACCAAAAATCATTACATGGATCAAAGCCTTTTAGCACCTGTGTGATATCACCATCAGTGTTATCGTGTATGTGCATTGAGGCCAACCCACTTAAATGTACATCAGACATAGTGTTTTGTAGCCAAGTCTTAATGCATCTTAGAGCACTGAATGACTGCAATGCAGAGGAACCACTCACTGGCATGGTGGCTAGAGTTGTTAATGCACTGTTTATATTTGGATAAAATGCTGGGGTCACCTGCTGTAGGGTTGAAATGATGGTAGTTGGCAGCTTGAATCATGGGACTGCTTTCCATCTGGCCACTCATTGGATAAGTTCATTTTTGAAACTAGGCAGACTGGATATGTTAGTCTTGTATGCATTGCACAATCCCACTACTTTCTCATCATCTTACAAAGAGTACAGAATGGATAGCAGCGGATACTGTGCAATGAAACGTGGGTGGCATTCTATAAGTTGGTCTTTTATTTCACCTATGACATGACCCAGGAATGGAATGAACATGTTCCTTTGATAGTACTCCTGTGGGTCAGTAGCACCAATGTTGCTTCTTTGAGCCTGCCTTTCAGAGATACTTGGAACGCTTGCTTCTACCATGACTTGAGCTGCCAGCTGTTTGACTTCTACATACAACTCTGAAAAATAATTGTTAGCATTTGATCTCATTGCTTGAAGAGTGTCAGTGACAACTTTTGCCCCTTTACAAGCCTGAATAAAGTCAACCTGTTCCTGCTTTAGGTACAGATGAAGTGGCTTAATCATATCAAGCACAGAATTCATTGTAGCCAGAGCTATAATGAAATCAAATCTTGTGCTAGAGTACAGATATCTGTCAGCATCTTTGTTGTACTCAACAATATTCTTTAATTTGGTGTCAAGGATGACATATTTATTCCTGAAGCTGTGCAAGCAATCAGCCTGACTCACTCACCAGGTGTTGCCAGGTGCCTAAAGTGAGGTACTTCTGTCTTCATTTTCATCCTCACATAGAAACTGTTTGAATTCCTTAAAGTGGGCTAAATACTCATTGTGATGTTTAGCAGATGAATTAAGCATTACAATTATTTTCCTACAGGTGTCAAGAGTGTTTGTGATGTTATGCATTGCACATGAATGAACTATGGCAGTGCTGAGCTTGTGCACATTGCAGGCAGCATAGACAGCTTTTGGAAACAGGGCTAGGATTCTTGCCTGCACACCATTAAAATGGCCAGACATGTTGCTTCTTCTGTCATAGCCTTGCCCTCACAATAGCTACTTGTCCATACCCCATGCTGTGAGTCTCTGTAAAAAGAAGTCAGTTAAGGCTTTTCCTATGGTGTCATACACTTCCACAATTTCAATTAAGTCTTCATGGGTTTCTGCATTTTCATCAGTTCTATGAACATAATGTAGTGCCAGAGTCACTTGCTCCTTATGGAAGATGGCAGTTGTTTCATCAGCAATTAAACTAAAGAACTTTGCTACTTTGTCTACTTAAAAATTTTCTCTGGATCTGTAACCCAATACGATTTATAATTTCATTTTGAAATTGTGCTGAAGTGTACAGTGTATTTTGCGGATCCTCCCTTAATCGGTCTTAGAGTACAGAGTCCACGTCTGCCATGCATTCAAGCAATGCATTAAAGTTCCCTGTGCAAGTCAGTTTTCCATGGAGTGGCAAATTCTGTATTCTATAGAGAAGTGTTATCTGCATGATACATCTCAAGGCATGAACTGTGCATTCCAGCAACTTCTTATCTTTCTGTGCATGCACTGATAAACTGTTGGCAGTTGGCAAAAGCATACTTCTAGAAATTACTTTGTCTTTGCTAGTGCATTTCCATTGTCTTTTAACTTGCTATGTCATTCAAGAATCTTCCTTGTGTTAGCCCAATCGATCATAGGTGTGGAGTCCAGCACACTCTCTCTCTCTCTTCTCTCTCTCTCTCTCTCTCTCTCTGTTGAAGACAAAGCATGGCCCACAGAAGATTCCACCCAAAGTCTGTGAATATGTGCAAACTGGAATTCATGCAGAAGTCATAGGCTGATTCTTTTATTTTGCTGGCTTTCAGAATACCCCAAAAAATGCTTTGAGCCCTCAAAGCCTTCAGGGGGCAGCCACTGCATGGTCAAGATTGTCTTTTTGTTTATATCAGTTAGAGGACCACATTTGTACAAGTCAATGAACAAGCAAATGTCATAATTTTTTATGACATAATTCATGCTGTTACTAACTGCAATGTGGGTATTAGAATGTTTGGAGAGTTGCACATGTCTTGCTACAGTACTTGTGCAGTCCACTGTCATGGCATTTGTTTGAAGATCTTGCTCAAGGGTATTTTACTTCCTTCTATCAAATTCAGTCTTGATCTCCAACCTAATCATGAGAATGTTATTATAGGTGTTACTGGATATAGCACAGGTATCCTCACATTCAGGACTTTCAGATGGAGTCACAGCTATTGATTCTTGACTCACAGAATTAACTAGAAAAAAGATGTTTGGGCATTGAGGACCTACAGCAGATTCTCCAGGAACATCCTCTCTCATCAGTACTTTTACTCTATTACAATGACTAAAAAGAAAAGGGAAGGCTAGTCAAAATGATTGCTCCAATGTATTAAGAGAAGTGTTGCCAAAAGTGCTTGTAATAAGGCAGTGTGTGTGCTGACGCATAATCTACATCTACACTGCTCTATAGAATGCCTTACCCTATAGCAAGTTATCCTTCACCCAGCTCTGCTGCTGCCACAGGCACTGGCGGTTCCATGACATGCCTACAATAAATAATATTATTACTTCTGTATGATGAAAGGATTAGTGCAGCTTTCCACAATCTAAAAAAAAAAAACATACCCAGTATTGTACTGTTCATCTGAAACCACTGCAGGTATCACAGGATTTGACAATTTTTCTTCTTGCCTGCAGAAAATAACCCACAGTATACGCTGCTGCATAATATATGACTGAAGCAATCATATGTTTACTCAGTAGAATAAGTGCAGTAATGTTGCCAGCCTGCTGCTGCCTTACTCATTACACAGAATATAAGCAACTGTACAGTTCCCCCTCAGAAAGTGCTGCCTACATAATACAGCAGTAATAACAAATTATGCATGACAATCACAGCAACGCTGGTGGTAACCTGCTTGAAAATTTGTCACATGTGCACCGAGCTCCCATTTAAAGGGTATTTCCTAAATCCATCCATTGATGTGTTCAGTCATATAGTGCAATGGATGGTAAAGGTGAGAGCTTTGTGACGAAAGAAAAGTGAGAAAATGGTTTACTACATACCAAGTCTACCATGGATTGTTGCCTATTAAAAGGCAGGTCACAATTATAAGGCTGAATTTGGTGGGCTTTAACTTACCGAGTCAGGAAGGCAGCTAAACTTGCTGACAGCTGTACTGCCTCTTTCGGGCAAGCACGCTTTGCCTTCCCCTCCTGTGCACCTGATATTTGTTTTTGTTTCAGTGTAGACTCCATGCCTACAATACAAACTCACAATCAGAAATTCACATTTCTTCTGCCTGCTAAAGTCTGGGCAATGCAATGCAAACTTAAATTTCTACAGGCAACATTCCAGTGAAATACTGACTGCCCAAGGGCTTATTTTTGGCCAGAACTTTCTCAGTACACAAAAAATATGTACCACTGCCATGTGTACTTCAAAGCTATGCAGCATGGAGAAGGCTAGTGGAGTCCAGCTACATCTCAGATTCAGTCACAGACTGGATGCTAGCATTAGAAATAAGCAGCAGGAATACAAGTTCAGCAACTGTAATTTTCTCTACTGGGCCAAGGAAAATGGACAAGATTTTTAGCTACCAGTACATCTAATATTCCAGGCATGTTGAAGCCTAAAGCAGGCTACCTGTCAACATTTCAGTCATGGATCGGTTATCCAGAGAAGCTTTAAAACAGTGACAGCAAATTATTCCAGCTCTGATGAGCAATGGAGAATCTGCAGTCAGCTTAAACATTTGCACAGAGGTTCACCACACCATTCAGCCTAAATACAGTATAATGCAAGACACTACAATGGCCACAGTATAATGCAAGATGCCACAATTGCTGCAGTATAATGTAAAAAAAAGAAAAAGCAGAAATAGGCAGGTTTTTCTCTTGTTCTGCTGTATTATACATCTGTTAAGGCAATAACAACAGGATAGTGAGTTATAACAGTTAAGCTGCAATTCTGTCCAAGTTAATGGTGCTACACACCTCTGAATATACTTATGTTACAAAAGTTCAGATAATTCTCCCCAGATTATGTATTTGAATTAAGTAGTTTCAGCCAACAGTGCCTGACAGCACTGAGAAAACAGCACAGACCTATTTTTCAGCCCTTTTAGACTAAGGCTATGATAGTCAAGACATGAACTAGAACTGGGTCAGTCTTTGAAAGGCTTTCCCTTTGGTATGTTATTACAAAACATGAAGATGAATATACTACATGTCCTAAACAGTAAACACAAACTGAAGTGAATCTCAGCATATAATACAACAGAAATTTAGAATATACATGGCTATTAAAACTACAGTGTACTAAGGACCACATGAAACAGAATGCAAACCAGTGAAGCTCTGCAACTAATATCAGGAAACTATTAACTAAGTTTATTAAGAGCAGCACTTAATCTGTTGCTATTTTTGGGACTTTGCCCCCTCCACCCATGATGTTTGGTTTTGTGCAGACTTCATATACTTCAGAAAATACATACTAACACAGATCCAGTACTTCTGGCAACTTTTCCAGTTTATAGCTGTGCTATTTAAAATGAACCCCTATGTTTGGGTCTGATCACATGCAAAAATGGATGCCAAAACAAATCCGGTTATTCTACCAGCCACACAAAAAATGCATGCTAAGACAGATGCAGTTGTTCCAGCAACTTTCTAAGTTGAGAGAAATATTTAAAATATTTGTATGTTCCCTCATACAAGTGCATGCTAACACTGAGACAGTTACTCCATAAACCTTCCAAGATTATAACAGCAAAATTTAAAATCTGTCCCCATTACTGGGTCTTTGTCCTTGCTCAGAAAATGCATGCTAACACAGATCCAGTTATTCCTGCAACTTTTCCTGTTTGTAGCAGTGGTATTTAAAATGAGCCCCTATATTTGGGTCTGCTTACACACAAAAATGGATGCCAACACAAATCTGGTTATTCTACCAAACACACTGAAAATGCATGTCAACACAGATCCAGTTATTCCTGCAACTTTTCCAGTTTATAGCAGTGGTATTTAAAATGAGCGCCTATGTTTGGGTCTGCTATCACACAAAAATGGATGCTAACACAAAAGCAAATATTCCACCAGCCATACAGAAAATGCATGCTAACACAGATCCAGTTATTCCAGCAATTTTCTATGTTGAGAGAACATTTAAAATATGTGTATGTTCACACACAAAAATGCATCCTAACACTGAGACAGATACTCCAACAATGTTGTAAGTTTATAACGGCAAAATTTAAAATCTGTCCCCATTATTTGATCTTTGTTCTCACACAGAAAATGCAGGTTAATACAGATCCAATTATTCCGGCAATTTTTCTAGTTTATAACAGCGGTATTTAAAAATCAGCCCCTATGTTTGGGTCTGCTCACACACAAAAATGGATGCTAACAAAAATCCATTTATTCTACCAACCACACAGAAAATGGATGCTAACACACAGAAAATGCATGTTAACACAGACTTAGCTATTCTGGTAATGTGGTATTTAAAATCAACCCCTATTTGGGGGGCTTTGTTCACACACAAATGTATGCTAACACAGATCCAGTTATTCCAGCAACTTTCTAAGTGTATAAGAGCAATACCTCAAAATCTGTCCCTATTACTGGGTCTTTGTTCTCACACACAGAAAATGCATGTTAATACAGCTCCAGTTACTCCAGCAATTTTCTCAGTTTTATAATTACAGTGTGCAAAACCTGTCCCCATTTTGGGGTCTTTGTTAACACAAGAATCCATGCTAATACAGATCCAGTTATTCCAGCAAATTTCTAAGTTTATAAAAGCAATATTTAAGATCTGTCCTATTTTTCAGCCCTTGTCTGACCATCATGTTTTGCTTGGTCCATAATCCAGATTTCATATATTTCACAAAATACATGCCAACAAATCTAATTATTCCAGCAACTGTCCAGGTTTCTGTTCAATATTTAAAATCTGTCCCTACTTTTGGGCATTTGTAATCTCTGTCTCACAGATACACACAAAATGCATGCTAACATAGATAAAGTTATTCCAGCAACTTTGTTTATAACAGTAATATTTAACATGTGTCCCTACTATTTAGCCCATTATCTCATTCTCACACATACAAAAAACAGATAGCCTCAAGCAAGCCTCCCCCAACAGTCACTTGGACTTGTGGACACACACCTGTTTACCACACATATGCTCACACACACACACACACACACACACACACACACACACACACACACACACACACACACACACACACACACACACACACACATAAATCTAGACTCACTATTCCCTATCTAATTCTCCTAGTGTGACAACCCAGGCAGAGGCACTCATCATAAGACCTCTTAACCTCATAGTGCAAGAAATTTGGACAAAGCCTAAAATCATGGGAGGAGAAAGGCCCAAAAATAGAGATAGATTTTAAATGTTGCTATTATAAACATAGAAAGTTCCTGGAACAAAGTATATGTTAGCGTTCATTTTCTGAGGGATGTGGAGTCTGAAACTTATTTCAGTCCTCAGTGATTAGCTAGAAAACCACATGTTTTATGAGGGACAGACCAAAAATATAACGCAGACATCTGGACATTTGACCAAAATCTGTTTAGTTGAGAGGTATGACACACACACACACACACACACACACACACACACACACACACACACACACACACACACACACACACACACACACACACTACCCACCTTCATTCTTGCCCTACAGATCAGACATGGACACACACTTCCACATACATACATAAACTAACACACTCACCCAGCTTCATTCTTGCCTCTACAGACAGACATGCATAAATGCAGACACACATGCACACTGCAAAATCTGTCCTACTACTTTTTCGCCCACCCCCACATACCTCCTTAAAGCAAGAAATCTGGGCAAAGCTACAAATAATGAGGGGACAAAAATAAAGATACATTTTAAATATTGCTCTTACAAACTTAGAAAGTTGACAGAATAACAGTTTTGCATGTGCATGAATTTTCTGAAGGACATAGGTTTATACATTAGTACTAGGCTAACTGCCCCGTAGGCTATTTTATGCCTAGCCAATTATCCCATGTGAGAATCAAACCCTGCACCTTGTGTCTATAAATAAAATACATTAAACATTATGCCAACCTCCCAACCAATATGAAGTTTGAAAATCAAATGTCTGCCATTATTTTCTGACTTCAGTCCTCAAAGTTTTATGGGTGATTTGCCAGAAAACTACAATTTTATGAGAAACAAACCAAAAAAATATGTAAAAAATCTGGACAGTTGAGAGCTATGCATCCCCCCCCCCCCTCTCTCTCGTTCTCCTCCATCTCTCTTCCCCTCCCCATCTCTCTGTCTGTTCCCTTCCATCTGTCCTCCCTTCTCTCTTTCCCTTCCCCCCATACCTCTCAACATCTTAAAGGAAGAAAGTTGGACAAAGCCACATATAGGGACACTTTTTAAATATTGCTCTTACAAACTAGAAAGTTGACAGAATAACACATTTTGCATTAGCACAAATTTTCTAAAGGATACAGATTCATAATAGGTTCCTAGATTAGCACTAGGCTAGCTGCCACTGTGGGCCATTTTAAGCCCAGGGGCAATTATTCCATGTGAAAATCAAACTCTGCAGCTTGTGTCCATAAGGGAAATATCTTAACAATTACGTCAACCTGCTACCCAATATGAAGTCTGAAAATCCAGTGTCCGCTATTAGTTTCTGACTTCAGTCCTCAAAGAGTTACTGAAAATCTGGACAGTCAAGAACTATGTCTCCCTCTCTCTCCCCCTTCTCCATCTCTCACTCTCTCTTCCCCCATCTCTGTCTCTGTCGCTCTCTCTCTATCCCCCCCAGTCATAGTCAGTTGGACACACGCACACACACAGACACACACACACACACACACACACACACACACACACACACACACACACACACACACACACACACTTACCTGCTCTCTGAAAAGCATCACAAACAAATCCACCAATTAATCCCAGTCACTCATCTCCAAAACAGTCCTCAGTTTCGACTTGCAGATGTCCTCCTGTTCATTGTTTGTCCAGCTCCAATGAGGTCCAGTTGCCAGGCAACATGACTCGAAAACACACGCGATGGAAATGTACCAATATGATTTTGGTAAACTGGAACAGACTAACTGTAAGGGGTGCACAAACAGACAAAATACCACCACAAAATGCCATACAAGACAAGAGGCCAGGCAAGACTCGACAGGACCACAGGCATGAATCTGAAGTAACTCACTGTTGCTAGTCAAGACTCAGGAATCAGGATCAGGATTTGGGACCACCACCTCTTGGTACTTAGAAGCCACCAAGGTAAGTAAGATGGGGAAACAGTTGACTGCAGCTGTATTTAGCAGGAATTAAACAGCCTGACAAATACAGCTGCAGTCAATAATACTAAAGTCTAGTCAGGTCAGCGTTCAGGTCACCACCCCCTCCCCCAGTGCTTGAAAGTCAGCTAAGGCAACTTTTTTAGGTGGGGAGAAGAAATGGGAGGGGACAGGGAAGGAATTTTAAGGATTTTTTCCCTTTCAAGATGCTTTTGCTACCCCTCAGCTAGTCAAATGTACTCTGTAGTGTATATAGTGTATGCCTGCCAATGTTCTTGATTTGAATCTCACAGTGGTGAATTTGTTTGTGTGGGACTGCAGAGTCAGATATGTATAACTTCCTCAACTGTTGAAATTAATCCACTTCCACATAGTGAGACTTCTAGGCAGGTAAATGTGTCCACCTTTCCCTTATCCCAGTTTTTATATTGACATCTTCTCTGCAACATACCATTGAGGCAATTCTTTCTAAAGTGCAGTCTCACAGTTTAAAAGTCAAACTTCTAGTGTGGCACTTGCAGTTCTTAGACTGTTCTCTTGAAAATGGAACTAGATAGATAGGAGGTTCAAATACAGCAATGATTACTTTCTAAGAGTGTTGAGGTGTGTCTGCAAATAGATTCAGGATTGTTTTACAAACATTTGGAGTGTCAGCATTTACAACCCCAGATGGCTGTAAAAGTCATTTTAAAACACGCATATCCTTGGCAATACACTTCTAATGTCATCCCTTTAAGGATGCTGTATGCCTCACTTGTGGTTAGACTTTTCCTGTTGTGCTGACTTCTGATGCTGTGCACTATAGATTCTGTAACTAGATGGGGCAGTGTTTTCAGTCCATTCTTGCTTGCATATTGTAACTTAGTCAACTGTCATATACAGTTGGCTACCTCACAGCCACCGTTATGTACACATATTTTAAGATGTGTATTTTCAATGACACAGTGTTAAACTTGCAAATTTGTGCACCCCGGGGAAAATATATTTTGCCAACACAACAATTACATAATGTACCATAACTTCAGTATCTTACAGTTGTATTATGCTTTTCCTGTGGTGTGTTACCTTGATACTGTATTTTCTACATTGTGTACCTACATAGGAAGGAAGTTTCAGTCCAGCTGAGTGTCTTTTATCCTCATACTGTGTAGACGACTGATCAAATACATATATAATGTGTAGCAGTACAGTGTTATTGTGCCCTTCAACCACTTTTTAGCTAAACATCCAGCTAATAAACAATGGTGATGTCATCCATTCAACTGGGCACCCTCTCAGTTGTACAATAACATATTGTGTGGCACTTGTGATTCAAGCACTATTCTGTAGCTTGTGATCTTGAGTAGCTAGCTCAAATCTAGCCATTACTGCTTAGACTAGTTTGTGTCCGTCTTATTGTGACTGTACATGTCACTTGCACTATTGTCCAGCACATCAGCTTTGTACATGTATAGATGTTGATTCCTCTAACAAAAAGCTATGATAATTTCTCACTTAGCAATGTTGTTCTTCCAAGTAATGATGGCATTTTATTTATTTATTTACTTGATATTTGTTTACTGGGAAAGTTCCACTGGGTATGAATCCAATTTTCAGCAGAGGCCTAGGGAGAAAAGCTCCACGGAGCATAGTTCAATTAATAAACAGCATAATGTTAACCCACAAGTGCAGTATCAAGTAGGATAATCAACATACAGGATAAATAAAGTCAAATCAGTGGAGCATACAGTGAATATTGAACACCAATAATAAAATATTAAGTAAAATACTATCTGTAGCAATAACTGATGACAGACATGTGAAATATGGATAAAAGACTAAAATAAAGGTAAGAGATGTTACAGCTGGGGAGATATGAGAAAATGAAGTTAAATTAGAGAGCCATAGGTGAAGTAACTGCAGATTTGGCAAACTAGCTAAGAGAGAATGGAAAGAGGAAAATAGCAAGGGAAAGAGAACAAAGGAATAAAGGATAGTGTAGTCCTGGTGTAAACATGTACAGAGCCAAGAGTTAAGGAGGAATCTCTTTAAAGATCATTTGAATAAGTGATTACAAGGCACTGCTGTAATATTTGTGGGAATACTGTTACAGATGTTGGCCACTGATTAGGAATATAGACAGTGACCTGTAGATTTGTTTTATTTATAGATGTCAAGGAGATGTTTCTCAGATGAGTGAAGAGGATTGGTTGGGACGTAATGGTTAAGACTGGTGCTGGTTGCTGGACAGCATGAGGATTTGTATACTAGAGGAGTTGAATAAACTTGAGGTAGTGAGGTAACTTGAAACAGTTTAAATATTTGAGGGCAGAGCAGTGATGGCAGTTGTATGTCTGATTGACTGCAAATCTAGCTCAACTTCTGATTATAGGGAAATTTGAATATTGATGAGAATGGGTGAGGCATATAGCTGTGAAGGAAGCCGTTATGCATTGGCTGCAGTAACTTTTGAGGAATTGATAAGGAATCTTTTTGATCTATAGACTATGCCCAGTTTTGGTGTGTTGTTTTTATGCAATTTTGAATTTGAAGATCGAGTTTTAGTTGATCATCTATTATTACACCAAGTAACTTAATGTGTAGTACAATTTTTCAGAAAGTTTGGAATTGTTGAGAGAGAATATTTTGAAGGTGTCTTTTATGTGTGTTTAAGAATCAATAGTCTGGCTCTGGACAATGTCTTCTTGAGTTGAACCCTTGAAAAGTAGGAGTACCTATAATATACCTTTGTTACTCCCAGTAGCTTTGTTTGAAAAACTAAGCAAAACTGAATGCTGTGTTGTGTCTTTCGGCTTTTCCCGGTTAGGGGTTGCCACAGCGGAACTCCGGTCCACTAATGATTGGCAGCAGATTTTTACGTGCCGAGTTGCCAGCTCTGATGCACAACCTTCAACGAAGGTACACCCATTCACGCATATCTCCACACAGAAGACGCTCTAGCTGAGAATCAAATGGGACAATGTCTTACTGTGAGGCGACAACGCTACCGCAGCACCACCACCACAGCCTAAGCAAAACTGTATATTAGGGCCAAAAGTGTTAAGTTAGCCAACAAAAAGGAAGGTAACCTCTCTAGAGAGGAAGAAAATCTGCTTTTGGGGCTAAGAAATAACTACAGACTTTGCATAATGAACCTGGACAAAGGAGGCAGGGTGGTTATTGCTGACCATTTAACTTATGTAGACAAAATGTTGAACTATTTATATGATGGTGATTTTTATATACTGTTCTTTGAATGAGCTCAACATTGCCTATTCTAAGTTAGATTTAGATGTGTAAGACTTGTTTTTGGGCTTTACTTTTAATCCAGATGAAATTAGCTATTTAAAGGTTTAGTAGCCCTTTGTTCCTTTAATTTTTGGTATTTTGAAGGTCACAAAAGTTTAACAGATCCACCCATGAGACCTATAGTAGCAGCTAGAGGCTCTAACACTGAGCCCCTAGCAAAATATGTGGACCACAAACATAACAGCTTTTTTAACAATAAAAAGCATGTGCTTATTGATTGTTGGCACTTACCAAGATCCATGGGGGGCTTGTAAATTTAGAAATGACATTTATTTCTTAACAACTGATGCTAAGGATTTGCTTCTTGTTATTCCACATGATTTTAGTATTGAAAAGTTTCTAGAGACTTTGAATTTAGGGACAGATTTTGATAACAAAACTATAAAAATTTGTTGAATTCTTATGGATTTAGTGCGAAAGAACAATTATGTTCTTTTTGAGTGTGAATTGTTCAAACAAACTGCTGGTGTGGCTATGGGAGCACCTGTTGCCCCAGTATTTGCTAATATGATTCTCTGGTGGTGGAAAGAGAACTTTGTATTTGCATTGAATTATATGCAATACAGCTGCAAATATTTTTAGATATTTGAAAGATATCTAGATACTATGGTATGAGACTGATGAAACCATAGTACAGTTCTTAAAATATTTAAATTCTACAACTTTCTTGGTATTTACACACTAGCTGGAAAGTGAAGGATGTAACTATTTAGATGTTAGGCAATATAAAAACAAAGAAAAAAGGGCTTGTTTTTACCAGGCTGAGGAGTAGTAATTCATCGATGTGACAAAGCAGAAATTCTGTGAGGCTGCAAGAGCAGAGTACGTTTTTTCTTACATTTATTTCATTGAATTACACTTCTTAAAACTTATAGATGTGCTATACAGCTAATCTACCACATTTTGCACTGTTTCACAGCTTTTTTTACTGTTTCACTGCATCTGTGTACTGATTTGTACTGTTTTAACTGTATTTTAATTGCTGTAATTGCATTTTTATTGAATTACATAAATGTAAACTTTTTTCATACTGAGAGTTGTGTTTTCTGTTTGTGAGTGCTCTATCTGTGCATTTCTGTGCATTTTTGTGAGGTTTATGTGTTCTAGTCAGGTAACATAGTCTGGATAGAAGCCTCCTGTTATCCAGGCCTGGTTGTTTTGCTTGTTGAGTTTCCTGTGTTTCTGGCAGCCATCATCTGCTGGTAGGGTCTTGTCTTTGCTGTTAGTAAGAGTAACAGGGTTGTCTGACCTTCTCTAGCATGAGTGATTGGTTGAAAGAGCAGGGGCTAGCAGGACTGGGTAGTAAATCGAGCTTCTAGATTCTTCCATCTTTTCTGATATTTATATCCTGTGTTTGCAGGGTGTTGCGCTTGTTTGCTCGTTGCACACTGCCACTCCATTGCTTTAACCCATTGCGAGGAATCTCTGTTGCATTTTCTTCCCTTACCAGCACTCCTGTGCAACTGATATCCTCCCTTGCAACTACTGTGATTTTATCCAGCCCTACTCACATCTATAGGTACTCTATTCTGATAGTACACACTCCACCATCCTTTACCTCTTTTCCACAGATTCTGACAACCATGGACAATTCCCTGTGGTTTCTCCTGCTAGTCTTGTTGATATGGGCATACTGAGACAGTGTAGCAACTGCCTCGTGTACACAGATAACCCTCTTCTTCTACCACTTACGAATACAATATGTGAGTGATGCAATTACATTAAGAACCCAGAATCCTTGCTGTCTCAATCACAAGCCAGTACATCTGGTAATGAGAAGGTTGTCTGCACAAACACCACAAACACCACACCTCTAACACCACCCACACCTGTATAGTGGTACATATGTGGAGGTTCTCAACAAAACATATCTAAACAAAAGAGACCTCCGAGACAAAAGCACCCATGCACATCACAACCCACTGCACCAAGCACCACACATAGTGGACATGCATGTGTCTCACAGCCTCTAAGACACAGCCACAAACCCAACATACTAGCCATAGGAGATTTGCCCCTCAGCAGGCTAGACAAGGGAAAGTCATGGTAAGTTGCTTGCCAGGTGCTAGAATCCAACATATCACTCACACATTTCAAGTGTCTCAACAACAGGTACTTTTATGACTCTTTCATAGTCCATGTTGGTGTGAATGACTTGAGACATACCTCTCTAGACTATATGAAGAGAGACATGATTGAGCTGACTGAATATGTGTCCCAGGCAGGTATGTCCCTAGCCTTAAGCAGCATCCTACCATTACCAAGAATGATGCTTCAGTACAAACAGAAAATGATTGACTTTAACAATTGGCTTAGTTTCTGCTGTCATTCCAAGGGGATCCAATACCTGACAGCCTGAGAGGACATGATTGACAGACCATGATGCTTTGCCAGAGATGGCCTTCATCTGTCTCCCCTGGGCTTCAGGCTTCTGACAAATGCTCTTGCCTCCCCATAGTGCCTTTTTCAGGCAAAGTCATAAGGACAAAATTACCAACATGAAAAATTCTTCTAAATTAAATGTAAAGGTTATTCTGCTAAATGCTAGGAGTCTTAGCATGAAACTGCACTCATTGCAAGCATTCCTGGAAGATGCTGACATTTGTGCAGTCACTGAAACCTAGTTCAAAACTGTGGAGAGCACCCCAGCCTTACCAAGTTACTTGTCCTACCATACTTTCAGACCCCAAATAGAGGGCTACAAAGCCAAAGGAGGTAGAGTTTCAATATGTATCAAAGACATGCACACCTCCAGGCTGGTCAAACAGTATGACACACAGGAGACACTCCAGGTTCAGTTAACTATTGACAAGACACCTATTCAAATCATAGCTAGCTACAGACCCCCAGGCATGACTCAGTAGGCCCACTCCAACTATCTGGACTTACTTGAATCCATCAAGATTTAACATTCTACCCTGATCCTGGGTGACTTTAACTACCCAGACATAGAGTGGAAGACCTATTCTAGCTCAAACACGAACACCCAGAGATTCATTGCATTGGATCAGTTGGTCGACACCCCCACAAGAGGTGAAAACATCATGGACCTGGTACTAACCAACATGAGTAGCCACTGTACCACCCCTACAGTGTCATCCTCCTTGGTAAGATCTGACCATAAAGCAATCACTTTTGAAGTCACCATCTCCACTGACCCCCCCCCCCTTGCCAGGGTCGAACAAAAAAAACTTTTTCAAAGCTGACTACAACCTCCTGAGAGCAGGTATAAGCAGCTTCACAGTCATCATCCCTTCAGTTGAGTCAAGCACTAATGTCCAAGCCTACACCCAAAAACTATATGAGCACCTATACAGCTGCATGGACTCAACAATACCTGACAGGACCAAATCATCTTCCTCAAGTAAGAGTAAACCTGTCTGGTGGATAGCAGCAATAAACAAACTGTCTAATAAAAGGAAAAAAAAAATGCTGTCCAGAACCAAGAAGGAGCAGGTGCCAAGTTAGAAGCAATCTCTCTTTTGTCTGAACAAGCAAATAAGGTCACTGGTGAAATCCTCTAAGAGTATCTTCGAGTCCAAATTGGCTGCATCCACTAAGGACAATCACAAAGCCTTCTTTGCATACATCCGCAATCTCAAATCTTCTCTGAAAGTGGTGGTCAAGAATACTACATACACAAATGCCATAGATATAGCCAACCTGCTGGCAGACAAGTTCAGTGAAAACTTCAGCCCCCTGTCCCCCCATCAGTAAACCAGGACATCCCCTGCACCTGCCCCCTAACCTTATCACCAGGGAGCAGGTTATTAATGTCCTCTCAAAGTCAAAAAAATACAGCCTCCATGGGACCCGACAACATCCCCGGCTGTGTCCTACATAAACTCAGGCATGAGCTCTCAGCAATACTAGGCACCCTATTCAACCAAAGTCTGTGCACTGGCTTCATCCCAGCAGAATGGAGGACAGCCACTGTCATCCCTCTGCACAAAGGTGGAGCGTCCACAGACCCAGGCAATTATAGGCCCATCAGCTTTACTAGCCTGATCTGCCAGGCCATGGAACACATTATCATGGATTTTATAAACAAGGACATTGGAAACCACCAAATACTTAATCCCACACATTTTGGTTTTGTCAACGGGAGATCATGCCTGTTAAACTTGGTCACCTTCTTCAAAACAGTCACCAAAGCCATGGATGAAGGAAGACAGTTCACACCACCTACCTTGACCTAGCTAAAGCCTTCGACACTATTCCTCACGTGGGCATAATAAATAAACTCTCCCAGCTAACAACCCATATGTTACAAGATGCGTAGCTAACTGGCTCACTTATAGAGCCCACTCAGTCAAAATAGGGGAAGCCACCGCTAGTACTAGACCTGTAACAAGTGCTATACCCCAAGGATTGTCTTGGGGCCTCTACTATTTGGGATATACTTTTCTGAGATGCAAGCCAAAATCAGTCATCTGTGGCTGACCAAGTTTGCAGATGACTGCAAGCTGGGCCCTGTCATAAATTCCCCTAGTGATGTGAACATCCTCCAAGAGGGCCTTAACCAAACTAATGACTGGTGCCAGAAGCATGGCCCCAAACTGAATGGCAAGAAATGCATCAGTATCTCCTTTGGGGAATACGGTGTCCCCACTAATTATCACATTGATAACAATGTACTAAGCATGCAATCAGTAGTGAGGGACTTGCGCTCCCATGTTGATAGCAACCTGACTTTTGACCACCATGTTGCCTCCGTTGTACACAAGGCTTTCTACATGACCCACCTCATAAGTAAGAGTATTTCATCCAGAAATAAGGAGGTCATAACATCCCTGTACTCCTCCCTTATCAGTCCCATTACTGATTACAATGCGTACCTTGCCAAGCACATGCAGCAGTTGGAGAGACTACAAAGGTTCCTGACCAGGAAAATCCAGGATCTCAAACACCTATCCTATACAGATAGGCTAAAATCCCTGTCCCTCTACTCAGTCTCGTACAGACTGCTCAGAAGTGACCTGTGTCTGGCATACAAGGCCGCCTCAGATGCAGCCTTGATGGAGTTGCTGCATAAGGTCAAACTCCACTCACACAACCCACACACAAGGTCTCAACCTGGTCTGTGACATTAATATAACTTGTTGATGGGATAGATTTGTGTCCCAGTGACTCCCACATATGTGGAATAGACTTCCAAGCAGAGTACCTCACTAGCCCTCTTTAAGAGGATCCTGGATGACTGGATGGGAATCAGAAAATATATCCCTGGGATCCCACCTGCTGCACAGGGAAAACAGGTGCTAACTTTGTGGGAACATGGGTGAAATTCTTGGCTAGGCTTATAAGGGCCTCCGAGCCAGTAGCCTAGTATTGTCCTATGAACCTATGAACTTATGAATCTACTAGTTTTAAGAAGGCCAGTTTGTCAAACTGTTACCTTCATTATGATAGCTACCAACCTTAATGGCTGAAAAAAAAGGTCTTGTTAAAGGGCAGATGATACATTTGTCAAGGCTGATCATAGATAACTACATTTTTTTGTTGGAGCTAACCAAACTTAAGGACATGTTTCTGCAAAGTAATTATCCTAAGTTCTGTTATATGACTTAACTTTTTTTGTTTTAACTCACAGACACACCTAATACCCTCCTTTCTTGCACTATCCAGTAACATTGACCACTTCAATTCTAACAGACAAGAATTTTAACAAAACTATGGTATTGATATATGACAATAATTGTGCTAAAATAAGGTCCATACTTGAAAAGAATTGGAATTGTGCTTTTGGGACTTATGACCTCATTAGTAAGGTAAGAGGTACTCCTGACATGGTATTTAATAAGCAAAGGAATTTCAAGCAAATATTTGAAAGAGGTAAAAATAGGCTGACTGATACTGGTCACACTTGGAAGGGAATGACAAAATGTGCCACTTGCACTTAGTGTTCATTTATTAATGAAACGACAAACATTGCCTAAAGCAGACATTTTTAAGAGTAGTTTGGTATGAGAAACTGTAAGCTTTAGAGATATATATAAAAAAAGAGCAGAAACTAAGTTGTTGCTATCTCTGGCTTTAATGACTTAGTCCAAAAGGCAACAAGGGCAGTTGTGCTATGATCTGGGTGAAAGCTATGTTGGGTACAGGTTAATAAGTTTTCTTGGAATAAATATTGTAAAAGTTGTTTATGAATGCATTTTTCTAATATTTTTGAAAAGTGGGACAAGAATGCAATAGGTCTGAAATTTGGTATTTCAGTTGAGTTTCCCTTTTATGAAATGGAACGCTGTAGCATTCTTTCCAGAAAGATGGGACATATGACTCATGAATGGATTGACTGATTAAGATAGAGGTCGGTTAGGTAAAAGCGGGGGCAGCAATCTTTAAATATTCTGATGGGAGAGTTGTCAACAGAGGGTGATCATGACTTGTGTTTGCATAGCAATTTTTTTTATGTAGAAAGAAGAGACAGATTTTAAAGTGAAAGTGGCATTGTTTGAGGTTGGAAGTTTGTCAGGGACAGCAGGGTTGGGTATGGTGTTTTAGGTAAGAGTGGCTATTGAGTCTATGAGGTGGGAGTTAAATGTAGAAACACTTTCTAAGGGAGTGATCTCTGGACAGGGATTAGGGATGCTAAGAGTTCCAGAGTATAATATTTTCTTGATAGTAGACCAACCTTTTTGGGGGTTGTTCTTTTAGTTTATCTGTGGGTTGAAGTAATAATGTTTCTTATCAGCAGTAACTTGTTTTTTTTTTTTTTTTTTGTCATGTTTCAAAGTTTTTTGTACATCTGTAGGTGAGCTTGAGATTTGTATTTTTGCCAATTATTCCAAGCTTTGTCTCTCCTCTGCATTCATTTTCTACTAGAGGGGCATAACCAGGGTGTTTGGGTGAATTTAACTCTCTTTTTTTCTTATAGGATCAAGGCTTTTGAGAATGTCAAGAAATATTGTATTAAATTTTATAACAACATTGTCTGGTAATAAAGAAGAGGATGGTCCAAATAATCGTATTAAGAATATTGTTAAACATACTGGAATTGAAATTTGAGAGGTTACAACATTCTTTATAAAGGTGCTGTTTGGCATGGTGAGTTGCTAGTCTCTGAACATTGGTGAGATAGTGTCCACTGAGGGAGTCTGAGAAGGTTTTTGCAGAATGGTAAAAATTTGAATTTAAGACTAAGATCCAGTCCAGAGCAGTTCCAGTGTTATTAGCTATGCTTAAGTGGGTATGGGAAGTTATGAGTTTTCTGAAACCATATAGTTTGATACAAGTGGAAGGGTAATCACATGTGAATGTTTGCCAGTTAACATCAATGTCACCAAGAATTATTATTTCATGAAAAATTGAACTAGATATCCAGTGTATGGTGTCTAATAGAATAGGGATGTTATTTCTTGGTGAAATATACAGGACAATTATACATAGTGTTGTATGCTCATTTAATTTACAGTGAGAGACTAGGATATCAGCAGAGATGAATTTAGGTAAAGAAACAGAAGAAAAAAAGATAAAAATATGGTTAGAAAACATGGTTGCTACACCGCCACTTTTTTATTTATTCTGTCTGAACAGGTGATAATGTAGCCAGGGGGAGAATTTCTGAGTCTTTCATATGTGGCTTGAGCCCAGTTTCTATAAGAATAATATTGTCTGGGAGTAATGAGTGATCCATGAATGAAATTCAGAAACTTTGTTTACTATACTTTGAAGATTCATGGATGTGATTTTAAGATCATTAGTAGATGTTACAGTAGAAGAAAGAGATGGTGGTGAAGAGATACATTCAGAACCTGGGTTTGAGTGGATATAGCCACAAAAAAATGATATTTTTATACTATGCACAGACTAATGGGTGTTTAGTTATGTTAGAATTGAGGTTATATTTTACCATAAGTGAACTGAGAGAAGAGTTAAGAATTATGTATCTGCAAAGGATAGTGGGAAAGCAGAATAATCTAGAAGCAGTTTTGATAGTGAAAGGCTGGCAAGTGACATGGGCAGTGCGAGTAAGAGTGTGGGATTGTGAAAGAGGTGAGATAGGTGTCATATAGCATGCAAGGTATGATATTAGAAGTAGTAGATGAATGGATAGATAGATGAGGAGCATATTTCATCAGTATTAAAAACAAGACACTTGAAGACAATAATGGAGAATAGAAGTTGGTAGGAGTTTGGGTAAGTACGCAAGAATATGGGAAGTCAGAAATATGGAATAGAGAGAAGGAAGAAAGGAGAAGAAAGAGGGCAGCTATAGAGATGTAGCATATATATAGGACAATAAGATGCTAAAGAGAAGGAGTGTAATAGGAGGTAATTGTGGGAATAAACAATAGGATGAAGGCTGAGGAGTACTATGGAAAAATGTAAAATAGATAGGTGGATCTAGAAGGGTGGAGATATAGATAGTATGATTAGAATAATAGGTGCTAATGACAAATGAGGTGTAGCCGAATGATAAGTTGCTTAGATAGGAAGAGGAGGGTTTTATGCAAGTATAACTCAAGGGCTAGAGGTGGAGGGTGGGAAGTGAGAGTAAGGTAGGAAGCAGACTGGGCTGTACCAGCAGAAATGGCAAAGAGGTAGGAGAAGTAGGCTTAGAGGTGAGCAAGGTAAGGAGTTTTTTGTGGTAGAAAAAATATCATGTGATGTAACAAGAAAAAGCTGCTAGGATAGAGAGTAAAGTATGTTGAGCAAGGCAACAGGTAGTGGCAGAAGGTGCTATATAACAGAATCGTAGTGTATGGAGGTTTAACATAAATGGTTTCAAAGCAGGGGGTTAACCAGGTACAGGTATAGTTATCAGAAAGTTTGCCTGTTACTAAGTACTGCAGTTTATTACAAGATACTGTAGTAGGAGGAAGTGAAAAAAACTAGGAGACATAAGAAATACTTTTAATTTGTACTTGTCATGTTTCAGTGAGAGGAAGGGCACAATTTACAAGATACAGGCAATGAATGCATTGGATTTTATAGGGGAAGACAGACAGACAGATATAGACGGCCACTAAGTATGAACAGGGTAAAGAATAGTAAAGTGGGTAAAGCAGGGGGACTGTTGCTGTGTGTATGGAGCCTAGAACAGACAAGTAGGATGGGAGCTCTAGAGAGGCCATGTCTTCCACTACAGAGAAATTTACCAGGAAAGTTTTTAGTTCTAGTAGAGAGTGTATGTTCTCTATAGAAAACTCTGCCCTATTTATTATAGAGAAATGAGATAGCTATGTTAGACATCACAGTAATACACATACATTATTAATGTGTTGCTCTCTTGTGATCCTTATTATGGTAGCCTTCAGTCTTCGACATTGTTTTCTGGATAATGATGGGTTGATTGATACCTGTACAATGTAATAGTTGAGGGACAGCGATATTCAAAGTAAGACAGAGGAGGGTTTGGTGCATTGAAACACTGGAGGGTGGTCACTAAAGGAGGGCAATTGTATTACCACATTTTCAAAATGGTAACTACATTTTCCTTACATAACATTTGTAGTAAGCATTCTACTCTGGCAAGAGGAAATGAGATAATATTCTATATATCTTTGCCTTACTATAGCACTTGCAGGCTCACATATTACAACACTATACATTATACATTCACAACATTATACATTATACATTATACATTATATCCCTTGGAGCAATAACATGATGTAATGCCTTGAAATACCGACACATCTCACAATTGTAGTGACACTTCTACAGTTTTGCACTCACTCTCTACAATATTGTGTATTTTCTTTAGTCAAATGTTCAGGTTAGCATTGTCTGGCCTTATACTGTAATGCATGAATGGCATTCACTACAGTTAGTGGATATTTACAATGGGAGAGGTCTCCCCAATCCCTTTTATCTCAAAGAGATTATTTATGATAATATCATACGATGTAATGACTTAGCATACATGGAGTGTCGCACTTGTGTTAAAGACTTCCACTGTGGTACTTGTATTTCATCAACATGTCGTTAGTCAGTAGACTTACATAGCTTTATGTTCAATTCCTGAAAGAGGCAACATTATATGAACAAAAAAACTACATCTAGTAATTCATATCGATTTTTATGTTGGACAATGATATATAATCACATGTTGTAATTGCACAGCAATGAAAAGATTATTCTGGACATGTTGTGCTGTGAGTGCTTCTGTGGCATGTGCATTGAGTACTATAGCAATAACCCACGCCTGGGTGTGGGTAATGCTGGATTTACCCACAGCTGGTGTGGTATGGTCACAAGTGTGAAGACCGAGTGGCCAAACAAAGACAACCGTGGGTAAATCCAGCATTACCCACACCCAGAAATGGGTTATTGCTATTATACAATGACATTATTTAAGAAAAAAAAAACTTACTTTTCTTAAATAATGGCATTGTATAATTGCTCCTTGTTGCCCTTCCGCCACTGTCTGGTGTTCTGTGGCAGTTCTGATGTACTGCACATGTGTAAGCTTACACAGTACATCAGATCTGTGGGTGGAAGTAATGGAGAAAGCAAGATCTCCGTTGATTTTTACAAAGTGTCTCGCTATGTTAAAGGAGTTTATACACAGGAGATATATCTCATATAGAATACCTCCAGTGTATGCATTTATCCCATAATGTGTCTACTGTCTTTGCCAACTGTAATCTCAACTCAGCATTTTATTAGCATGCATATCACATTAACTCTCCTTTATTGCAGCTTTTATGTACCTCTCACATCCTTTGTTAGCATATCCATTTTTATTTATGTGCACAAGTCAAGTATTGTCATTGAAATTAATTATGATTATAGTGATTATTTATAAGATACAAGTGTTTCTTTGACACTTCAGCAAATATGCCTTCAGTATCTGACTATATTTTCCACATTTCCCCTCCTCTCTTTATTACTTCTGCAGTACAGGCAATGTTATTTGTGTATAGTTCTCTCATTTCACTTCCACTCGTTCAGAATTCTTTCACTGTACTTGCCATTAGTAGTTCTGGACTATAATGTGTGCTTGTATAATAGATTTGCCAATAGGCAAGCCATTTTGTTTACATTCTGTGCTTGCTTGCAAGTACCTTTCCAGGGCCATGGAGACTATTGCTGGCCATGAAAAGTTGCTTGAAACCATATAGATGAGATGAGCAGCACACATATTCAATTAGCAGTGCTGTTCATACCGCTAACACACTTAAATTATGTAAGCTTAGCACAATGACCACACAACTGTTAATGAATCCTGGGGTCTGTGTACCAAATGATGGCACAAAGTTATTTGACATTATAAAATATTTAAAAGATTAACTCAGACCTACAGTGAAAAATAAGATGAGCAACCTCTTCATTAAAATCTATGTAAGTTAAGTCATTTGCATGCAAGAGACAAGTTCTGTAAGTAATATAGTTACTGTGTGTCACAGAAAGCAGTGTGAACAAGCAATTCAAAATGAATACAAACAGAATGAAAGAAAACCTAGATAAAGAGAATACATTAATGTGTGTTGTGTGTGAAACAGGAAATAGTCTGTAATATGGGACAACAGAAATAACAGAACAACATTTTCTGAATTTTCAATTATCACAAATTTATTTTACTAAGTCTACAATACAAGATTGATCATATCACGCACTATGCCATACTTATTGGCAACATAAGTGTGCACGTACACACACACACAAACACACAAATATGTATATATATATATATATATATATATATATATATATATATATATATATATATATATATATATATATACACACACACACACACACACACATATATATATATATATATATATATATATATATATATATATATATATATGTATATAGACAGCAGAGTGAGTCAGATCATATCTGTAATACCTGAACTGTTGCATGTTCTTTTAATAATGCAACAAGTTATGAAGATACAAAAAAGTGATAACATAAATAATATGCACTGTGCTCTCAGTTCCACATATTGAAATGGATTATTTGGATGTCATGAGCCAGAATATTTTTCTCATGGGAGTTGCATTTTTGTTGAACTGTCATAATCTATAGTGATGTATTTTATGAACTCTAGACAGCCCTCCATGTCTGGGACATTACTTCACCCTGGTTGATTGCCTGCTTCTCTGTGACAGTTTCTTCACATGAAACCCACAACCATTTCAAAGTTCCCTCATTAATTGACAAAGTGGTAACATCATTTACAGGATAATGTGACAATAATTACCTACCAAGGACATCTAATCAGCATCTATTACAATTTTAATTACTCTTTTTCAGCCCCAGAGGTTAATTATTTATGCAGTTATCAAGGTAGCTAAAGTTAGGTAGAAATACTATTTTAAAGGGCAAGATGTCATGACTGCAATTAACCCAAAGTGAGAGACAAGGGAACATGCCAAGAGGCTATATTATTCTGCAGCTGATTACCCTGCAATGTCAGCTTGTCTTTGGCCATCAGTTCATATTTAAATATGCTTAATGAATCATTTCTCTACAAAGTTTAGTCTGGAGCTTTATGACTTCCTTGTGACATAAAACACAATGCAAATGATATTTTTCTTTATGAATGAAGCTCTCTTGAGACAAAAAACATTGTTTTCTGTCCGATCTGAACATCAGTCAATGTTTATAAAAATAGATCCTTTTTATCTATCTCCTTGAGTGTTCTAGCCCCATTACTCTATACATATTTTCAAGAATATCCATATTAATGTTAACTTCATGGAAAATACGCAAAGCACATGCAAATACTTTGATTAATTTAAGTACAGTTTGACTGGTTAAATGTCAATTTTAATGAACATGTCTAAGTTAGTTGCACATGAAATATTTTGCCTAGATCATTTTGGGATCACTTCCAACCTTTGTCTGTTCTACACTTTTAAAGTTTCTAGGAGATCCTCCATCCCCAACTGATATCCAATATTAGCCTCACCATACACCTTAGATTAATGAGGATCAGTCACCCTTTGTACATAACTAAATGAAAATTTAGTGGCTGCAACATATCTTTCCACTATTTCAATGAGATGATCCACAATGGAAGGTTTTCCTTTTTGCACATTACCATTCTGTTGCACCATGCAAGAGTTAATAAGGACCATTTGAGAATGATCAGCTGCACAACCATGAGATTTCCGTTGACCTCTAGCTGCAAACGTTTTTGAGTTAGATGAGTATGGTCAACCAATTCTAGATGAGGTTGCTTCTCTGAAATCTAGACCAAGGCATGGAGCTTTCAGACACTTATAGCAGGTGTCCAACTACTGCAGGCCATTATTTCTGCTTTTACATTGTTGTAAGTATTAGTACCGACAAACTTTAGATCATAGTAAATACTCAGTGCTTCCCCAAAAAGAAATGGAGCAATATCTCTGGCCCACTCAGTTTTATGCCAGACCTCATACTCAGTAGCACTTTTAAATGTTGCTGGAAAGGCATCTGCATTATCATTTTCATTCTTGTTCTGTAGAAAGTGAAACTACTGATTGTATTGAGATGTCTGTAATAGCTATATTTTCTGCAGTATATGTTGTAGTTCTGTTCAGATATAGATTGTCTTTTCTGGACCTCTACAGAAAATAGTCCACAGTAGTTAGACAATCTAGACAGCAAAACATACATAAGCATGTAGATCAGTAGATAGATTTATGAGACAGTTTGCTAGATAAATACATAGCTATCAAACAAACAGCCAAACAGATATCTAAATGAATACTCTCTAGAGTCCTCTATATTGTTAATTTCTAAATTGAGCATTGCACATTGCCTTGTGGCCTTCTGCCATAGCAGCACATTTTCTCTTTAGAAGCTTGCTTACTTGTTTAACATACAAACAAACAAACAAACAAAAATAAATAAATAAATAAATAAATATGCTTTGAAGATGCAAAGAAGCAGGTTGATAACAATATAGTATCCTCAGCAGTTTTAATATTTTTCAGAAATACTTTGCCACATAAGTGATAAAAGTTCAGGAAGGCAATAGCTAAGACAGTCAATGAACAGAAGGTCTAGGAATGGTAATAATTTGATGAGCTTAAGGGAAATGATTCTTGGAGGACTTCAGGAAAGTTCTTGCAAATTATCTAGCAAATCAGGAGAGAAGGGCATGGTATCATCCAGTGTGAAGTAGTGCTAATCTCAACTGAGAACATTATCCGGAGATAGAAAGAACACTATGAGGAACTCTTAAACCTGTGTCCTTCTATGGGGATGTATTGTCAAAATCATCAGGTGACATTGGCTTCATTTCTTAGGATAATATCACTGAATTGATTAAACATGTCTGTAGTGGCAGCAACATGGGAGTGTATAAGATCCAGCCAAAAAGTCGAGTGTGATTAATAATGTTAAGGTGTTGTCATTAACATGCCTTTTTCAGTGTTGTTTGGATGATGAAGCAATACCTCTTGACTGGCAAATTGTGGTAGTGGTCCTTATTTTCAAAAATGGCGACAGAAGGATGAGTTCCAACTATAGATGTATCACACTCCTCAGCTGTTCTCAGATAGCCTTTGCCAGAATACAAAAATGAGGACTTGATCCAAATGATAAGCTCTTGATTCAGTAAGAGCAACACAGAGTCCATCCTATGCATGAAACAGTTCATCAACCTTTTGCCCTTACATAATCACTGGAGAGGGTAATAGAAGTTTTCCAGTCCACTCTATATGTGTTTTGTGGACCTGAAGAAGGTATATACCCTGGAACACTATGTGGAAGGTACAAAAACAGTATGGTGTTATACTATGTGCTATTTGGTCCTTGTATCTGAGGAGTGAGAATTGTGCCTTAATTTTGATGTTTATATGAAACATCTTCAAAGTAGCCAGTGAACTCCATCAAGGATGTGCATTGCATCTCTTCCAGTTAGTTGTGTTTGTTTTATTTTAATGAACAGGATGTAAAGGCTCAGCAAACCTTTAGAGAGTTATTTGTTTGGGAACGTAGTGGTCAAATTTGCTGTGTTTGGCCTGTTTGGGTATATTGAATGTTGCATGTAAACATCTGAAGAGTTAGAGTAAGACAGTCATAAAGCAAAAAAAAAAAAAAAAGTAAATAAATGCATACATACATAATCTGAATAATGCTGAAAGGCAAGATGGAGGTAAAACAGTAGGACACTGGAGGGGAGCAGGGGTAAATTTTGGATCCCCTTGCATAGGGTTTCATTTTGCACAAGTCAGCCTCGACTGAAGAGTGTAGGAATCATTGTTGTTGGAAGGATAGCCATGTAGGAACTCAAAATACTATTTGACATACAATTTGAAAAATTCTGGCTAAACATAATCTTCTAATTTTTACATGATTCCTCATATTCGTGCTGTTAACCTTTCTACAGAGCATGAATTTATCTAAGAACAGGAAAGGGAAAGAGCAGAGACACTTACAATAAGCCTTGATGATCAGTAATACCCTTAGAGCTAAAACATGCAATCTGTTGATAGAGCTGAATGGCTCAAGGTCAGAGACATTATTTTGCTTGTAGGCGGATACTTGTAAACAAAGGTATTTTCAGAGAATTTGAGAGAAAGCTAAAACACTGTATTGATTGCTGCAAAGCCAGGTATGTGAGCAATGTAAAGGCACTGATGCTGAGAGTGTGGCTGCCCAAACAGAAAGTTAAAGAGATGAGTGCCAAGTCCACCTCCATATAATTGAAGATACAGTGATATTCCAGAAAGGTAGAGATAAATGAATGCATGTATTACTGTGGAGAATTATCTGAAATCTATGTGAGTTCAACAATGAAATACAGAAGCTTATGAGAAAGGAAGAGATTATGGATTTTACTTCCCCAAAGAGACTGTGTAAATCTATTTAAGATGATAGCAATGTTAGAAAGTGTAGTCATCATTTGCAATCGTTACATGAGATAGGTTCACAAGTGGTATGTGACACCTTTGCAACTAAAAAGAAGATGCAAGATATAGAGAGGGAAATTTAAATGGTGTGGGGCCCAAGAGGCTGACTATATCCATATATTCTGGAAACTGTACAGAGGTTCAGCATATATGGAAGCAAAACGAGAAGGAATGGGATTGCATTTATGATGAAACTATCCCTAAGCAGTGGCCATATATACTATTAAGAATTTGAGGTGAGACGAAAGGATGATGGGAGCAGCAGATCCAATTATTGTTTATGGAAGGATATCGAAGGAACTTAAGTAAGGGATGGAAGGTATAATTAAATGGAAAGAAAAATGGTTAGGAACACAGCATCAGACTACTTTTCATAAGGTGCTAACAGCTCAATAAGAAAAGAAGGTCAACATACAGAGCATTAGCAGACTCTCTCCTTTCTTACTTATACCACATTTGCAAGTCCATCGCTAGCATAAACACCTGCTCAAGGGATCTCAGTATCTTTTGTAACATAAATAGGACATGCTGGTGGGATAGGTATGCAGAAAATACCATTTCCATGAAACCATCTTCCACTCCACATAAAATAAGTTATTCCCTTACTCTGTTCAAACATAATTTGGATAAATGGATAGGAAACCACAAATTTCACTCTGGCTTAGCATCCATGTCCCTCATGATATAGACAGCAAGTAAATGTCCAGAAACATCCTTGTTCTGTCCATTTCTGGATTATTCATACACAAGACAGAAAAGACAAAAAGCTACCTTGGGAATGTAATGCTAGGCTTCTTAAGATCCTCATAAATCAATAGCCTAATAAGTACCTATGTACCTGTGAACATCTGAATTAATTCAAGATATAGAATGCTTTCGGAGAAGAAAAGATGTTAAATACTATGATCTTATCACTGATGCATATTTTTAAGGGATACACATTGCAAGTTAATTAACAGCTTGAAGGCTCAAAATATATACAAAATCTGTGGGTTTAGTTCCAGTAAAAAAAAAAAAACTTGGAATGGTAAAGTAGAATTACAATAACTGAGAGGGTGGCTGAATTCGGGAGTAACAGGTAGAAAGCATTGTAATTAAAATAAAGATGGAATTGTGTTGATACTCAATTTTTTATCATATTTCTTTCAAGAGGTTGGAGTGAAGGATGATTTCTTAACACTTTATAGTCCAAACAAGAAAGTTGTTGATATTGAATGAAGTTCATTGTTTTCATTTTTAAAATACAATAAATATTATAGAAATATATGTATGAGTTGAAATTAAAGGAATGCTCTTTAACAGTGAATGTGTTTCTTGTCTAACAAATTAATACCATGTTCCCAAAGTAGCTCATGCAAGATGTAAAGGAACAATAAAAAGCGTCAAAGCCCAGAAACGGCAACTGATCCAACTTTATTCACTAAAACAACCACGATTAGTGCTTTTGTCTGTAATAAACAAACTTCATCAGATGAGATTCACTTGAAAACACAGTAGTGTTTACATATATATATATATATATATATATATATATATATTTGTTAATAATTATTTTAATAGCTGTTTTTAGTCATTTTTTTTTTCATTTTTTTCATCTTTTTTAGTTATGTTTTTAAGTGGTTCTGTTAGTATTATGTGATGTATTTTACAATACTTATAATTGTGTGTGGGCTCTTTAAATGTGAACATTGGAAGTCACATGATAATGGGGTGTGTTTTAAATATGGTGGACTATTCAAGTGAATCTCATTTGATGAAGTTTGTTTATTATGGATGAAGGAACTAATTGTGGATGTTTTAGTGAATAAAGTTAGATCAGCTGCCATTTCTGGGTCCTGCCACTTTTTATTGTGGATTTTACAGTTTGTGGTTGGTGTTTGTGAATTTCAACAAGATGTAAAGGAAAATTAAGATTAACAACTGATAGCAGAACACTGGAAGAAAATATTTCATTGAGGTTTGCCAAAGTTAAAGGAAAATGTAAGTGAAGTCATTACTGAAGAAATTGAGGGGGTGATAAAAATAGGAGCAGGTATTTGTTGGAGAGGCAGAAGGAAAAACAAAAACAGTTCCATCTGTTCTGCATTTTCCAATGAGATAGCCCTCAAGCATCCAGGTTCATTGCTCAGATCTTTACTACTCATGCAACTCTTGTGAATACTTCCTGTGTATCATTAGAATAATATCTTAAAGCATTATTTTATGTAATCTTTACTGATTTTGCTGAGATAGCTACTTACTCTCACTGACATCTGCCATTGTAAAAATAATCATTAATACTGCTTAAATGGTTTAAACTGTACTGTAAAGAGGTCTTTTTATTTAATTTTTATATTTGCTACTAATGTGTTCATCTGTTCACCTCCTGAGAATACTCCATGATCATAGAGATATGTTCATATCTCATCCATACTGAAATCCTTTCAGTATTGTGAATGAACTGTAAAGATTTCACGGCCTAAGATATACTTAATCTGACACTGCCAGGGAGGTGGGTGAGGGTCTACTTTGACCCATCAAAATGATGCTTTATCAAATGTCAGATAACTGAGTCCACTTTTGCAAAAGTGCATTTACATAAAAAAGCACTTTTGCGAATAACACTACATTGAAGAGTTGTACAGTGAAGATAAGGGAATATTCCCTTTTCCCCACTGTAGTGCAATCTCGGAGTTAGTATATATATGTAAGTGGGGTGTGTGTGCACAGCCCCCCACATGGGGGGGGGGGTTCAGGAGGGCTTGCCTTCCTGCATAAATGCTTTTGTTGTATTTTTTTTTGTGTGTCTGATTTCTGTTGTAGCTTGATGTAGTGTTATTCGTGAAAGTGTGTTTTTGTTTAAACGCACTTTTGTTAAAGTGGACTTGGTTATCTAACATTTCATAAAGTGTAATTTTGATGGATCAAAGTAGACCCGCAGATGAATATTCCTGTAAGAAATATTATTGCCATTTCTGTTGTCACCTTCTGTACTTCAGTGCATATCACCTAACAACATATAATACTAAATTCCATTTAGCTTTAATGTAACACATTATCCTAGTACATTTCTTAATTCCTAAATGTGACCAGATTCTTATATCAGCACATTATTATTTATAATATATCATACTTCAGAGACCCTCCTTGATTCTTTGCAATTAATTTTTTTGGCTTTGAAACATAAAGATTAAGTAACATTCTACTACAGCTTCATTATTTGCTTTATTTATTCCTCATTTTCTGTCCTTGTCTACTTGCTGTATGTTTGTTTTGCACTAAACTTTTCCTCAGCTATTTCGATTCTCGGCTGGGCTTGGAAGTACCTTCTGTGCGGAGTCTGCATGTCCTCCCCGTGGTTGGGTAGCATTTGAAAGACATGCGTGCGTAAATGGGCATGCCTTTGTTGAAGGTTGGGTGTCGAGCTGGCACTTTGGCATTTCGTAAAAATCTACTGCCAATCATTAGTGGACCGGAGTTCCACTGTGGCAACCCCTTACCGGGAAAAGCTGAAAGTCAATCAACAAACAACAACATTCTCTTTGCTGTACAATTAAAATACTGCATTCTACCAGTTTAAAAGATTGTTCTGTTTGTCTAATGTTGTTTGTAATGATGTGAGGCATTGCCAGCTATGCAAGGAGAAGTAAGGCAGTTCATGTGTAACAAATGCCAGCATAGTGAGCTGCAGTTTTGTGAAGAAGTATATGTCATCTGTATATCAAACTGATTTGTACAGGTACTTCTATTGAAAATTTATTTGTAAAGCTGCTTGTTTAAAAATGTACCAACAGTTGGTCCTGCTGGACAGAAAAGAAATACACCTGTATGTCAGACTGTATTGCAACTGTTGAAATGAAAATATTGTGACAGAGGATACTGAAATAGAAGAGGTTAATATCAGTCCAGCTAACTTTAAAAATATTCTGAAATTAAATTACCTGGTTTAGGGCATACATATTGTATCTTACAGTTCTGACTGCAGCCAGAAATAAAATGTCTGTGAACATCAGTACTAGGAATCTTACTGTATTATCCTTAGTGGTGAACTCATTGCTACCTTGGAAGGGAGGAAGGTTTTGAAATAGCTTTATAGCTTTCAGATGCTATAACACATCTTAGCAAAGTGCTATATCTGTGTATATGGTGACACATATGTGGAAGATTCTGGCTCACTTTCTAGTAAAAGGAGAAGTGGGTGGTAAAAGTCTATATCACATAGTTGAAGTTTTATAACTTCGAACTCAGAATGTTCGAACCATTCCATTCAAAGTTACAAAACTTCGACTAGTGATAAAAAAAAGTAAAAACAAAACAAACTGTTGTAAACAGGGGGCAAGCCCCCCTGCACCCCTCACCCCCGCTACTTAAATATATAAACTCTGAGATCGCACCACATTGAAATGAACGGAAACCTCCCCTTATGGAGATTTCCATTTAAATGCTCAAACTTGTACAAGTTTGAACTTATGGTCTCGACCATATGGGGTTCGAACTTGTACAAGTTCGCCTATGTGATAGGAACCCAGTGGAACCATAGGTTAGGTGACCAGATGTATGTGATGTCATTATGTAAGCCAGTGCTGAAATGATGTTTTATACTAGATAAGAAACAAGTCTCAGGGCAGCCTGTTTGTTAAACCTGACAAAGAAGGACCACTTGTCCACTTCATCTTGCCTTGCTCTAGCAAATGAACTAGGGAACAGTAATTCTTTAGATCAATCAGGAAAATAGAGTGAGATTAGTTAAGTATTGTTTTTCTGTATCTGTGTGAATCTTTCCATCAGTGTTATTTTTAATATTTTCTGTGACTGAGACTCTGGTGTTTATTGTAAATAGACATTTAGTATTTTCATGTTCTTTTATTATTTATTATTAAATATATTTACACTTTTAGAGAATATTTTAACCTTTGAGAGTACTTATATTTATTTGTTGATACTCTGGCCACTCCTGAAAGCTTTGCTGCATTGGTTAAACACTACCATTTGTATTGGTATTAATTTTACTCAGCATAATTGGATACCCTGGTAAAAGCCTTAGAGTAGCTGGCTCTGGAGTATTCTGGTAGAAGTATCTAGATTATAGCTTGAGCAGAGAGAGCATGTGTGTGTGTGTGTGTGTGTGTGTGTGTGTGTGTGTGTGTGTGTGTGTGAGTAAATCAAATCACAAAAGAGTGTATGTATCAGTTACTTGGAGCAGGGACACAGATCACTGTTTTCGTAGAATGGGTGGTGGAGTACTTGGTTTGGAACACTCAGCTGAGAAATCACCTTTACAGTTGTGTCAGTGGGGAGTCTTGTTTGGGGCCTGGAGAGAGAGAGAGAGGAATACCCAGCCCCAGGATAGGAGTGTGTTCCCTGTGTGCCCTTAAGGGAATTGTGCTTGATGCAGAGAGCTGCATCTGGAAATACTGTGTGTATCTATTTTTGTTTCAAGTGAATGCCCATCACCGGTGTCAGTGGTGATGATTAAGTATTTTCAATTACTAGACCAGGGGAAGGATGTCACATATTGGTGAGCAGTAGTGTGGATATTAATTAAACTTCTGTAGCCTGTAGGCAGTTGTCACTGAAGATGTGTATACTCTCAGCAGTCACAAGGTCAACATACAGTGTTTCATTTCATTTTCACAACAGTTTTATTTATTTTTTGTTAGTTTAGTTTAGTCAGGGAAAGCAGGCAAAGATGTCAGCAGAGGATTATGGCAAGCTGACAAAGAACCAGTTGGCCAAGGTGGGAGATGCCAAAGGACTGATACATGCCAACCTGACTAAAGAGGAAATGATTTTAGTCTTATTCCATTATAAAGCTGTAATTGCTGTTTCTAAATTGTCTGATATGGATTGTTAAACTATGATAAAGTTAAACAGTGTTTATTGGAATGTTTTACTTGAAGCTTACAAAAAAGCTTTGTGAGCATAGACTGAAGGCAGATTAAAGTGTATGCCATTATATTGCTGAGTTAAGCACTTATTTTCATAGATGGGTGAGTGGTTGTCAGGTAACCACTTTTAAAAGGCTGGAAGACCTTTTGGTGAGGAAACTATCCCGTGGCACTTTGCCCGAGGACATGAGTATCTGGTTGGCAGACCGGGAGTGTAACTGTGCAGATGAGTTTTGGGAAAATGGGATCTCTACTTAGAAAGCTGGGCATCACTACAAAAGAAGGAGTTACAGAAGGGGTGAACATGGATATAAGTGAATCCATGGAGGGCAGCCTAAACCACCCCAACAGATTCCATCAGTAAAAGGGGAAGCCACTAGTTCAGGTACATGGCCATTATCAAGGTTTAGATGTTTTAAATGTAACTAGAGGGGCCATGTAGCATACAATACCCATTGAAGAGAGGTAGGGAACAAAAGTGTGAGGCAACAAGTGGGAATAACTGGAGACAACAGGGGTACCAAACTATCACTGTAGTTTGTATCTTATCTTAGTGGATGGAAAATAGGCCATTGGTAAGAGAGGCACAGCCTCCGAGATAACCATTGTGAAGCCTGCAGTAGTTAAAGATGAGCAGTACTTGATTGGGCAGTCCACTCCAATCAGAGCTTTAGGAGGCACTGCAGTCCAAATACCTTTGGCCAGGTTCACCTTAACTGGGAGGGTGGAAAAGGAAGCAAGCAAGTAGGGGCTTGTTTGAGGATATCCCTGCAGATGGCTTGATAGGGAATGATTTTGGTAATGTAGTACCTTGTGTGCATGCTGCTACATGCAGTCAGGCTTGAAGACAGGCATGTGGGTCTGGTAGCCTGGGGGAGACCCAGATAGACCCCACATCTGAAGCCAGGACTAGTGATATGACTATTTCAGGGAAGGACCTACCCTGTAGCAGTGATCCCGAATGTGAGCCACAGATGCTGCTAGGGACTGATGTTCCCTTCTATGACCTTTGGAATCACTGCTCACTGTATATGCCACCCCATTACTCTTCTTGATACTAGTTCACTTATTCCATGGAGCTGTCATTTTTTTACAGGTTCCTGTTGAATTTTAATTTTCCAAATTGTGAAGTTCCAACTGCAAATAAGAAACGTGTTTGTTGTTCTTCAAATGATCAGATTTTATCATTACCTGCATTGTATATTTTGTGGTTTAAGGTCAAGTGCATGCACTTCATGATTCTTATCATTTCCCAAGTTTTTTTTTTTTTTTTGACAGTTATTGTAATTGCTTTAAGTTCATTTTCATTACACCAGATCTTGGTGTATGCCAACTTGCACCACTGATAATTTCCCAATTCTGCTAAATGCCTTTTTTAGTCATTTTGTTTCCCTGCTTACAACCTGCATTTCCATTTGGTAATATTTTGGAAGCTATACCATTCTGCATATGTATCCTCTTTTAATGTCATCCACTGAGCAACATTACAATCTAGTATTTATGTTTGACATTGTGGCATTCCTCCCCCTCATCCACCCATTTCATTAATTACCAATAGTTTGTCTTATCACAAATCATAACCTTGTTGACCAGTGACAAAGCCTTTTATGATGGACTGTAGATCTTGCTTTCCTAGATGTTCCTTCAATATAGGGTAATGACTTACCAGGTGTAATATAGGGGACACGATCTTCACTCTGACTGCATTCATTTTACCTGTAACTGAGTGCATTCTGATATTACCTTTTTGTAACAATTCTTTAATCATATTGCTCACCTGAGACATATTTTTATTCATACAACTAGCACAGGTAGTTAAGCAACAGATTTATTTATCAGCCTCCCCATCTGCTCTCTCCCTCATCACAGGCTTTCTTATTCTTTATTCCCACCACTGCTGTACCCCATCCTCTTATATCTTCATGTCACCACCCTCTCCATCCCCTCATATATATGTTTCCTTAATGCTTACTTTAAGTACACAGTAAGTAAGATATATACATGCACAATGTTTCATGATCAATTATTTTACAAAAGCCTGCACATTGTTCTGCACCTTCAACATTGTTACTACTCTTTTATTGTGGATCTCTGTAATGTTTATTTGTATTTATTAATGCATAATATGCTTACCAATGTTAATATTTTTTCATCAATATTCAATATTCTATTTGTCTCCAGTGTTTCATATTTTTTATCCGTGTAAATATATTTTGTTGTTTTCACTTATACTCTTCCATGCATGGCCTGAAATGGTCCAGTGGGTCAGTACTCTTCCTCAGTCAACAAAAAATGTATGAATGAATAAACAAACAAACAAACAAACAAATAAATAAATGGTTGCCTTGAAGGTCTGTCTTATGATTACCCTGAGGTGTACTAGAAATTCTGCTTTCTTAATGATCCCCACCCAGACACATATTGTTTTTTTTTCCTATGCCAACCTAGATAATGCCACTTCTATTAAAATATAACCCTGAGACTGTTGCATATTCTTGGAGTACTTTTAATATGTATGGGAGAACAGCATCAGATCTTTCCACCAAGAGAAAACACACATCTGCATATAGCCTAAATCCAGCTTTCCTATGACACTTTTTCTCTAACTTGAAGTTTGAATCCATTATTTTTAAGGCTAATTCTTATATCAGCAGTAGAAATAAACCTGGGATAGAGTACATCCTTGTTTTATATCTCTCTCAGCTTTTCCTCTTTTAGCATTTCCTTTATCAAACTTCAAATATGGGATTTTTTTATATCTCAGTTTCATCCATTTAATGCACATATGATCTAATTGTCTTTGTTTTATGCTACTAAATGAAAGTTCAAATTCATTCTACCAACCACCTTTTTGAATATCATATAGAAAACTCTACCCTACTATGTATATCCCTGAAATTCACAAATCAAGAAAAAATGGAGCCTGCCAGTTATTAATAGCTTGCTTACCTGAGTGAAGCTGCTTTTCCCCTGCTGTATTAATTTTAATAGAACATTGCTGTTTGTATGTGCTAACATTTTGGTAAGGTTGTTAATATCTGTTTTCAATAAGAAGATTGGTCTAAAATTATACGGCTATTCTAATATGGGCCACTAATGTGTGTTGTTGTGGAGATATTATACCGTAGTAGCATATTATTATATGATCTTTTAAGTGTCTTTTCAAGCTCTGGCATCTACATGTATTGATATCTACTAGAAAGCAAATGCCTCCAGCTTACATGTTTTGAATGGGCCATCTCATCTCCAGTGTGTAACTTGGTTAATTTAGGGAAATGCTCTACATAAGATAAAACCATTGTTTTCATTCTCTGTGTAAACCACTTGCTTAAGTTATATTCTTCTGCTGTATCATGTAGATTGGGATAATATTTAAAAAATACTTCCTTGATTGCTTCAGCATTTATGTATAGTCTCTTTAATCACATATTGGTAGATATATTATCCTCTCTTATTTAAATGCCCACGCTATGTACTTAGCATAAAGTTCATTATGTAAACATCAGAAATTTCCAAACCATTCTGCTTGCATATGTAAGATGGCTATCTGACATTTTAGAGTATCAATTCCCTTGAGTATGTTTTCATAATCATATGTCCCCTTTCCTGTATGACTCTTGGAGGGAAGTAAGTCCCTTTTTCATTTTAGCATGAGTAAAACACCTTCTACTGTCATTGTATATGCTCTAAAGTAGCCTTTAATCCACCCAGTTATGTAAGGTCCAAACAGTCTTCACATCTTACGTTTTCCTGGGTGGTCCTGTCAATGATATTTTCCAAGAGGCCTTTTTTTCCCCACAGATCTCAATTTATAAAAACCTTAACCACCGCTATTAATTTTGAAACTCATCTCTTCTAATATCCTCTTATTTTGATTGCTAAATGGTTTGATATAAAACTATCATGAATGTCAACTTCTTTGACATTAAGTAAGTCTTTATACTGTACAAGAAAATAATATAGTCTATTACCTTATGATTTTTACGTTCCTAGAATAAGTATATCCTATTTGATTTCCATGCATGAATCTCCACTTACCTGTCCTTTTTCTCTGCTTTATCTCTTTTAACAGAGATTGTTGATGAATAGAGTGATTTTCCTTTTTTTTTATTAAATAATCTCTCTAGAGATGCTTCTGAAGTACTGTTGAAGTCTCTGCTATGATTGGTGTATACTCATCCAGAATAATACCTCACCATGTCTGGAAAAAAAATGTCGGTTTATCAGTGATTGGCACATAGACATTTCCCAGGATTCAATAAAATCTGTGTAGGCTCCGTGTAGAGCCTACATGGAATGTACCCATGTACATGGCCATGGTTCCCCCTCGGTAGCACGCCATGCGTATTAACCATGGTGCACTGCCAAGGAAGAGTGTAGTAACAGTGATATTGAATCTGTGTAGGCAGAAGTATTGAGGCTGGTCAGATGTTATGTACATGGTGAGGCTGCCTGTAATGTACCCTGCTACAGCTGAAATGTGCTGTGAAGTAATAGTTTGTGCTTTAAATGTCTGATTTTTGTTGAATTATTTTTTTTTAGTTAATTTTTGTTTGCGTGTCATGGCGCAGAGTGCAGCAATGCCAAGCAGCACTTACACATAGACAGCTACCTCTCAACCATATCAAATTCCTCTGCATTTCACAGTTTTGAGGGCAAAATAGTGGGGTGCCATGAATTCCCAAGTGGCCCCTTCAAATCCCTTTTTTTTACATATAGACAGGGAGCTGGGTACTTGGAGAAAACTAAGAGAGATGTGTTTAGGCAGTACTGAGTGCAGGGACATAGGAAGCGTACACTCAGCTGTTTACACTATAGCGTACATATAGTTAGCCAAAGTGGTATAAAATGCAGTAAAATATAAATCTGAAAAAAAAATCTTAAAGTCTTATTTTGTTGACCTTCTCCTGCCAAGGTAACTTCTTTTAAAATCACGAGAAGTACTAAATGACTGATGAAACTCCTTACTCCCACTGCCCAGAAGCATAATTAACACTTCTTTTGTTTCTTAAAGTAAAAAAGCCATAACCTATTTTCAGTCAGTGAATGCTGCTTGGGGGGAGGGCTGTTTACCAATTAAAGTTACCTCATTTCTTGCAGTGTAAGGTTGTGGGGGAGGGAAGTGAGCAAAACACAGACAAGACTTGGAGGTTTGTAACAGTCCATTTTTAATTGGCTGCAGGTGTATCCGCGGGTTGCTTTAAGTTTCCCTTAATAGTTTTTCAGTTGCCACAAAATAGTCTCCTTGCTTCTTTCTTATTTTTGACTGCAGTACATTACATTAGAACAGTAATGGATGAGAGTTGCCTGAAGTGACCGAATACAGACATCACAGCATGTTATTTCGGTTCCAGTTTCGTTAACGGCAATGGTTATTTTTTTCAAAAATGTATGGTAAGCAAACTAAGGTACAGTAACTTATCTCAAAAGGTCATACAGAGATGCACCGTTTAACCATTCTATCTTTGTGTTAAATTAATAGGTGACTTCTCTCTTTAATAGAAGAAATTGCACTGACTGTCCATTTTATGTCTGGGCATTTCTTGCTGCTACTTGTTTTAATTGGATATGTACAAGCATCATTGTGTTTCTGGCTCCTGTTTTTTCTTTAATTGCATTCAAACATACAGATCCTTTTTGTATACTTCCAATTACCACCTCGTTATGGCATCCATTAATTGTTTGAGGCTGTCCTCCTTAACTAAGTGACTTACCTATTAATAACAGCAAGTATTTGAAAATGAAAGCTGTACATGTAACACAACGGCAGTAAAATTGTTAAGCTATAATGTCTTGCAGTTGTCAGTGAAATTTGCATTGTAATTGCACACATTGATTGAGATTCAGTATTATTTATATTTTCATATGTCTGTAAAATCTCAGTAAACAAGCACTCAGAGGTGGGTGCCTTGCTGTCATGTGAAAGTTTGTTTGGCTAACAAAAGAATACATGGCCAGTTTCCAAGATAAGACAATGGTATTGAAAAGATAGAAGTGGTAACAGCTGACATGATGCATTATCCCTGTGTAGAATCAGTGATGGGTTGATGATAATAAAGTAACTACTGGCCTGTTATCTTTCTTATGGTAGGTGTGGGCTTTTATGTTGTGCTACCAATGTTTTAGAAGCCTTGGTTCTTGATGTAGTTTTACCCCAAATGCATGTTTCGTGGCAATTGCGTTGAGAGTTTTATTGAAATAAGCTACGCATGGGCATGTACTTACTTTAGCTGTGTTATTGGCTTATGGCTGAAAATTTTCTCATTTTCTAAATGGCAGAAATCTCTGTGAAGCACAGTCACTCAGTATTTTGTCTGCACCTCATGGTCTTTAGCCTGCAGTTCAAGTCTGATATCTGGTCTCTGTCTGTGTGAAGTTTGCTTGTTCTCCCTACAGCTGCATGTTTTAGCCTGCTAGTTAGCACAAAGGATTAAGGCTATCAGGTGTTAGCAAGCTGTTTACTGTAGTCTAGAGGTTGATTCCCTCAGTCACCATTTGTCTACTGTATAATTCTGAGCAAGTAACTTGTATACATACCTCTCAGCCATACCAAATTCCTCTGTAAATATCAGTTTTAATGGCAAAATATTAGGGTGTCAAAAATTCCTGAGTGGCCCCTTTAATTTCTGAATTTCACGGGGGTTTTTTTTTTTTTTTTTTTGGGACATCATCACATGCAGGGTGTGCGTGATTACTTCAGATTCATGAAGCAGACAGCCTGTCAGAAGCCAACTGCATTTGTTACTACTTAATTTAAACTTATTTAAGTGTAACAGTCAAGAGCTGCAGAGTCAACAAGTCAGCGGGTTTTTCCTCTTCTTATTCAGGCAGTGCACAGCACATCTTTCTTCCCCCGGCTCTTCTAGGTAAGGTAAAAAAAGACTGTACTACTAGTCTGTTTTCTTTGGGCTCGCTGCATTGATTATGTCCGAGAGAAACGAGAGACAATTACATTGCACTAGTAGCTAGTGGTTCCTTATTTGAATGTTGAAAGTGCATTCCATTTACTGATTTTTCTTCGGGCTCCTTATCTGAGTGTTGAAAGTGCATTCTGTTTATTGGTTTTACTTGGGCTTGCTGCATTGATTATGTCCAAGAGAAACTTGCATTTTTATTTTGAACTGAATGTTGTGCATTCCGTTTATTGGTTTTCTTTGGGCACGCTGCATTGATTGTCTGAGAGAAACTTGTATTGCTATTGCATTGATTTTTCTTATGTACAAGTGTACTACTAGGGTGTGATTGTGTAAAATGACAACTTGAGTGTTTAGGATTACTCCGACTTAAGCCCTGTACCTTGAGTACAAGAAGCAAGAGCCAAATCTCTACTCATACCACCACTTGTGATTCAAGGAGTTAAGCCCATAGTTCTCAACTGCCCAACCTTTTACAGAATGTCTGGAATGTTTGGCTCATACTTTTGGTCTGTTCCTCTTAAAATTTTTGGTTTTCTGGCAAATCAGTGAGAACTGAATTCACTAAATAATAGCCATTTAAGTTTCAGTCTTCCTATCTTTCAGGAAATGCATGGTTAACACAAATGTTTTATTCTAGCAACTTTTCTAAGATTATATAAGCAATGTTTAAAATGTGTCCCTGGTTTTTAGCCTTTATTTGGCTTTTTCCAGATTTCTTGTGCTGCATAGTTCTTCAGGGGGAGAGAAGTTTAGTGCTGATACTGTACTGTGTTGTACTTTTAAAGGGGGTGGATGCTGCAGTCTTGAGAATGTTCTTCTTTGGCAGAGATACCTAGTATCTATGAACCTATCAGTTTGCCATCCATTCCCTATTGCAATATTACTAGCTTAGCATTTTTTTAATGTAGCATAGGTAATTTATTCCTCAAGGGCAATAGGCACTTTATTTGTAGATGAAACAATGAAATACAAAGTTGCTTGCTAGCAGCAACCTCTTCATTAGTTGCAGATCTCTATAATGTGGAATTATTTAGATGACTTTTACTTCTGCAGAGATTGTGCATATTTACTTATACTGTTGGACTGTAGAAGTTTGAGTAGACTTTTATGATGGAAATGTTCTGAATTGGGCAGTTTTTGCCATTATTGTTTTGTGCACTTTGTTTCATTGCTTACTGGAAAAATGTTCAAAACAATAAATTTAAAACGTGCTCTAACAAGTGTGCTGTATTATACAAGGAATATAATTTAATACAATCAGGAAGGTATCAAAAAACACATGTATGTTTTATTTGCAAGGGGGCTATGATTTGAAAACAGTCCAAAGGTAATCTTTATTCACCATTGGCCAGATGCATTTTCTTTGAATGTGGGTCTCAATGCTGTTTCAATGTGAGTTTCAAGGGCAGAGAAGTTTTAATGCTAAGTCTATTTTCATTGTGAGACTGTATTGCTTTGTTTAGCAGATCTTTATTACTGTTTGTGCTAGTAATAAAAGTTTTAAATGAAATCCAAATAATCATTGTAGAACTAAAACAGTATGCACATTACAGTGTCTATAGTAAATGGGGTGAAATAGGCAAGTAATGGCACATTGAAATGGCTGCAGTGGGGAGGGCTATGTATAGGCGGACCACATTCAATCATGATTTAATGAAAGGGGAGGGTCGGCAAACTCAAAGACAGCCCTGGGCAGCACAAACTCTAGCTATGCACTGAGCAACAGGCCATGGAAAATGATTTTTGAAAGTCCTAGCAAACTATAATATTTTTTTGCCAAGATTAGAATATTGCCTACCATTAAATGCCCTACTTTTACCACAAAACCCACATACTACAAGCCACCAAAAACAAAATCCTTCTCCCTTCCCAGTGAACATTGCTAAACATTAAAAACATGGTTAACATTTACTACATGGTCTGGGCTGGGGGCATATTTTGGTTGTCTGTTCTTCAGTTTGAGTTTGAATGTTGGCATCCCACAATTCCATTGCAGTGGGTGGGATTACATAATTATGTATGCAAATTTTATATTAATCATTGTACAGATTTGTACCTATTTTTCATAAGTCTTTGTCCAGATTTTTGATGTTTCCAAGTTGAGAGGTATGAACTGACACCTGCCAGACATCTATAAATAGGAGCCAGGTGTAATTAATTATGATATATGTTGTTTTTATGTTTTATTTTTTTAAATATTTTTAATGCCTGTTTGCACATCTTGGTGCAGAGCTCAGCAATGCCAAGCCATGCTGACACATAGCCAGCAGACACCTGCCAGACCTCTATAAATAGAAGTAGGATGTACTTATTTAATACTGTTTTGTTTAAGCCCTTTTGCAGGGTGCACCGTGGTAGCTGAGTAGCATGTGTGAAGGCACACTGGTTTGTATACTGTCCAAGTAGCTAAATGGATAGAGTGACAGCTTAAAGCTTCGGAGGTCCTGGGTTCAAGTCTGTGGCAGACCTACCATTTGTTTAATGTAATCTAAATTTTTGTTTAATTTAAAAACATAACTTTTACATTTGGAAGCGCTGCTTGGTGCTAAGCATTGCTTCAGACTGATTAATGGCAACTTCTGTTTGCACATTGCTAAGCTTTGCTAAAACCACAGTTGTGTGAGTTTTCACAATGCTCAGCTTCGCTTAGCTGGTTTGTGCGATGCTGAGCACCATAATGCTTTTTTGAATGTTGCTTAATGATGTGTAAGGGCAGGAAAACAGCTTATATTAAGGGCAATAGGCAGGAATACTGCAGAAGTCATTGGAGTCCATCTAACTGACAGTATGCCATGCGGTGTTGGAGAAAGTGTGAGCTTTTGGACACAGAGATGGGCTATGCAGGAGTTCAGGGTTTTTCTTGGGCTCTTGATATGCAGTTATGAACCTAGGCTGCTGATGGGTGGTTAACAGGGCTCAGAGTATAAGGCTGAGGCCTGGGATCAGTTGACCAGGGATCTTACCAGTGCTACTGGTGTCCCTCGCATGGGGTGAGCAATGTCATCACCACTATGACAACCTGAAGTATAGAAAGAGGGGAACATTGGACACCTGGGTCCAAGAGGCAAGGGATGGGCATGCCCCACACATATGTAAGTATTTCTGCTGGTATTTTACTAGAACACAAGCTGAATCTATGCAAAACTGGTATGCATAATGTCGTTCTTCTCTCCCAACAGCTGCAGCTGAGCGGGCTTGCAAAGTCCAGTCCCATGCTGGGCACCTGGCCAGATTGTGCCATGAGTGTGGCAATTACGGATATATTATGCTAACTATACTGCAATAAATAAAAAATAAGCAACTGTACTGCAATAAAGAATAGACAATACAAACTGTAATGGAATAAATAGGCAATTAGAAGTGTATTGCAATAACTGAACAATAACAACTGTATTGCAATAAACACTAAACAATACCAATACAGTAAGCAAAAAGGTGTACAGCAGGATTGTGGTGTCATAACATTACTTCACTAGAACTCTATGCATTGTATTTGTACAGTAAGGATGCTGCTGTCAAATGTAAAACTGTAATAACTATAGAATGCAAAACTAATGTCCTTAATAATATATTGTACAACTCATAGTATGGGTTAAGGCTCTGTCCAGGCCAATTTCAGTCACATAACTCTCTTTTCCTTCCGCTCCAGGAACAAAAAGTGTATGGGTGAGGTAGCCCACTTTATGGGCAGATACTGTGTGCAGACTTCACAGATAAGCAGCAGTACCAATAAAGTGTTAAGCAGCATTGTGTTTTCCTAAGTAAATCGGTCTTAATATTTGCATTAGGACTGTATTCATTGCATTTCTATTCTAATGTCGGTGCAATTAAGGGCAAAACTGTAATAACTCTAGAATGCAAAACTAATGGCCAGAATAATGTATTGCACAACTCATAGCATGGTTCAAGGCTGTCTTCAGGCCAATTTCAGTCATATAACTCTCTTTTCCTCCACCAGCAACAAAAGGTATATGTGTGAGTTAGACCACTTTATCGGCAGATATTGTCTGAAAACTTCTCAGATAATAAATAGCAGTACTAATATAAAGTGTTTAGCAGCATTTTTTTGTCTTAAATAAATATGTCTTAATATTTGCATTAGGGTTGTATTCATTGCATGTTTGTTCTAAGTTACTGCAGTCAATTGTTACATTAATTCCAGATGTCCCCTGCAGTCACAGCTTTTGGGTTCTACTCCCATGCATGCAAACTATGGCATGGTGGTTGTCTAGTTTACTTAATGTACACACATACCTCTCAAATGTCATTTTTTTCATAATGTAATTACAACTGCCTAATCTGTCTGTTCCATGATTACCACATAAATGATAACCTGGAATGCTATATATTTTCAAATCCATTGACATAACACCTTGGTAGTTATTTAAGTCCACATTATGTGAAACTGTCCTGTGTAGTTGTACACCTGTATTTGTTACTGTTTGGCCCATACAATCCCATGGTAACAGCTTGAGGTATGTATGTGCTACATCAACTATAGAAGAATTGTAGTCACTATACTCACAATTGACACTGCACATCTGTAGAAGTATGTAGTTGTACTCTGTGTAGTAATATTACCTATGAGGTAACTAATGGCATGTTTCTATCTCTCTCCCCACCCCTTACCTTCTTTAATTTATTATTGTTATTTATTATTATGATTTAATATTAACATATTTTGTTACACTAACTGTTTTATTCACCTTATGGTTTCATTCATACAGGTTTGCTGTTAAGTAACATAACAGTAAGTATGTTAATGTTGTCTTACACATAATATACCTTAATATGTATTTGGATTAATAAATATTATGTCCCATTCTGTTAATACTAACATTGGTTTGGTTATTACTAACCTTAACTTATTGTTATAACTACTTTACTAAAGTGTGTCAATGTCAGCTGGTTCCTCATGATCAGGCTACCTTGCCACCATAGGCAGTCGCACCAGGACCCAACACATCTGGACCCAAGAGAGGTGGTGCCCCCTCTGCTGCCCCTGCACTATCTCTTGTATCAGGTAATACCACCTCACAGGATGGGGCAGGCCCCTCTCTAGGAGCAGTGGTGGAGGGGGAGTTGTCACACATAATAAACTGCTGGGTTTGGTGCGCATGATTGTCTACTGTGAGTTTGGATGACACCTGCCTCTGACAGAGAACATGCTGGCCACCCTGGTGGGACAGGCTCACCCTGGAGCCCAGCCTCCACCACTGCCACCCTTGGGGCAGAGACAGAGCAGTGTAGACAGTCATATGGGTGGGGATGTGAGCAATCCTGCTACCTTAGGAAGCACATTGGACTAAGATTCCACAACACCCACCTCATCCAAGGTGTTTACCCCCTCTTGTGTCACACACCATCCCTGTCTGCTGTCTTCTCTGTCTGCAAAAGCTTCCTTACCTATCCAACTTACCTCCCCCACAAGTAAATATGTCCCTTCCCTAACACTCCTTAAAAATATTGGCACCTGTCCCCAAAGAAAATATTGTCCCATATATAGCTCTCCATTTTGCACACATGTCTACTGGACACACATAATTTGGTCCAATTGACTTAACAATGCAATTATGTTGTCCTCACCCCTCTCTCTGGGGGTTAGAGTCCAAAGTCATCTGCAAATTCTGTCAAAGTGCACAGCTGTTGCTATACAATAAATGGATAGCTATGGTTCTTTCCTACACCCTACCTGCACATACCTGCCTGCCTTTCACTATGTCTTCCCCCCTGCTTGCACCCCATTTCACCACTTTCCTATCTTCCCATTTTTCTCTTCTTTCTATATTTTTAATGTGATGCTGTGTGAATCACCACATCACCCTGCTTCGTTAATCTCAGCTAAATGGAGCTATATTGATATGTGTTTTAAATAATAAACATGTACAAAATAAACACCTTTCCCCTATATCGACCCCAAGACCATCATACCTGTAGGCTACTGCATTAACCTGCCACACAACACAGCTGTTAATTAAAGCAGGTGGTTTAAGCAAAACATATTAATTGCAAGTTACACTCATTAAGCATGCTTCAGCAGAGCTGCACATCTTCCCGTGTCACTCAAACTTGCTTAAAGAGTAATGCAAAAATTGGGAATGCACCTTGGATTCTGGTGCAAGAGTACACCACTAGAAAGCCAAAACACACAAGAATGGATGTAAGTGAGGTCTCTAATAGCAGGTAAATGTCCCCTTCGTGCACCTCAACTGTACAGATTTGCACAGAATGTCCAGATTTTGGCCTTTTTTTGGTCTGTTTTTCATAAAATTTTGTTTTTCTGGCAAATTAATGGTAACTCATTAAAGACTGAAGTTCAAAAATAATGACAGACATTTGAGTTTCAGACTCCATATCCTGTGGAAAATTCATGTTAATACAAAACCTGTTATTCTATCAACTTTCTAAGTTTGTAAGAGCAATATTTAAAAACTGTCCCTATTATGGGGCCCTTGTCCCACTTTTATTTATGGCTTTGTTCAGATTTCTAAGAGCAATATTTAAAAAGTGTCCAAATATGGTTCTACCTGACATAATCGCAACCACACACAACACCAACCATCATCACCACCGACCACCACATATTCGTCCATAAAAACAAAACACACATACACATAAACGAAATAATAACCGGCCCACACACAAACAACGAAACCCCAAAAAAAAAAAAAAACATCATCCCACACACACACAACACACAACACAAGCACACAAAACTTACCAAGCCCACACTAAACCCAACCTAAACCTAACCCTAAGGTCTATCGCACTTACTCTATTACCCCTAACCCTAACTCCCTCTCCCGCCCCTATAAACTCCCTAACCCTCCCTACTAACTCCTAACCTAACCCCCTTATCTCTCCCCCTCCCCCCTATCCCTTAACCCACCCCCTTCCCACACGTCACTCAATCTCCACTCTTACCTGCCACCCCCACTCCCTCACGCAGCTACTCCCCGGCCACAGCCTTCCCCCATCTCGGGTCGGCCCCCTCGTGTTGGTCGTCTTTCTCCGTTGTTCTGCGGGCCCCTATTTTGGGGCCTTTGTCCCACTTTTATTTATGGCTTTGTTCAGATTTCTTTCTCTAATAGGTTGAAAGGTATGGTCCTCTTTTATCAGCAACATTTACAGGTACACCTGCTAAGGCATTACTGGCAAAATACATGTACAACAGGGACCCTGGTGTAGGAATGCATCACTTTAAAGCCATGCATATAATGATGGCTGTAAAAAAAAGTATGTCACAGGCTGTATGTATGTACTTGTATCTTGCAAATACACCTGCTGTAACAGTAACTCATTCTGTTAAATGCCTTGCAAAGAGTATATTTTTGTCCCATGCAGTCCTGGGTACAAATCCAGTGGTGTGTAGCATTTAAATAACATTATTGTGAAGCCAGCTATTAATTACTGAGTCATTAACTCTTTATCCACACAATGCATTACAAATTAAATGTCTGCTTGTCACTATGGAAGTCACAGGCCTGCAGATTGGCATGCACTTAACATATCTGTATAGCCAAACTATAAGTGCATTAAGTGTCACATCATGCATTAATATGCCTTCACAGAGGATTTTAACTCAGGTAATGCAAGTGAGGCCCACTACTGTCAGAGTGTGGTACACAATCCTTTCAGACTCATAGTACAGATTACCACAGATGCAGAACTAACATACAGATATGAAGCCCCTGCTTGTAACAAGGATAGCCAGCTACACACTCCAAATGAGTAACAGACTGTAACACATGGCCTGACAGTTGCACATATGGTGGACATAATGTTATATCTATCCTCTATGTTGCTTAAGAACACAACATGTAGCCTAGTACTCTGTTAATGATACCACTGCCTCACATACTTACCTTAAACATATGCCTTAACTGGAGTGAAATGGCTACCCTCAATCTGGCTGTGCCTCTACTACAAGACTGCCACAGCTGCCACAGTTATTCCTACAGCTTGTTGTCCTCCTAAGTGTTCACATTGTCTGCCTAGGCCTATTACCTGCAGCAGTAGCACACACATCTCTATGTAGCAGTAACTGCTACAGACCTATCCTCTGCGATGACATAGTCTCCTCTCCCCAGTAATGTCCAGCACAACATATCAGAAAGGACTTGTAATCTACATGGAGGCCTTATATCTTGTACAGTGTTTGCATATCAATGGCTGATGACAGTGCAAGTCAGCTGTGTTGGCTGCAATTAGCATTTCAGAACAACAGGCAATCACCTGCTAATGAGAAGCATTTTAAAAGGCAAACATGCTGGCTATAGAGAATCATTCTGCATGAGACTTTCTGAACACAGAACATGCATTTGCAAAAGCTTAAATATGACAACATATCAACAGAGGAGTTTTGCACTCCAGCAAAACAGGATGCAGATGTCTGAATATACTTACAGGGAATAGGGATTACAGCATTAAGCCTTTCTTAGAACTATGATAATGACATGGCATTGATATACAGATTTGGTACATTTACAAAGGATGCACAATATATCAAGGATGGAATGCTTTTTGTTAATGTGGCACACTTGTCCCTTGTGGTTGAAATAACACACAGCTATTTGTTTGGCACTGTTGTTTCGACATATTATCAGGGGGGTTGCCCCTAGGGGACACACTACAATAGACTCCAGTGCTGGATGTATGATCATGCAGCAGTATCTATCATGGCACACACAGGAATAGCTGACTATCACTAGTATCTTAGTTATATCCACACACTTAGTATGTTTGCAGACTGTGGAATATGACATGTCTGATGAAGCAATGGATACTGCCAGCCATTCTGTTCTTGCTTTATCTATACATAGTGTACTTCCAAGTATGTAATCCTGACACGTGTTCCCATTTTGTTGTCTTTCAGGACACATGTATCCATGACACCATGCACCTTTCACAGATGCTGAGAATGAGATTAAACTTGAAGGCCTCTAGCAATACCATGAGCTTCTACTGTCCAGCAGAATGCAAAACAGGGAACATCGGGCAGCATTGTGGGCTGACCTTGTCCATGACATGAATGCTACAGGTCATCGGATCAGGACATATAAGCAGGTTCAACACTGCGCAATGAACATGATCAATGATGCATTCACAAGAGCAGCAAATGTAGCCAGGGATCATGGTGTCACCAGTGGAGGGCCTGCAGCAGAGCAACATTTTCAGCCACTGAGGAATTTTTAGCAAACTTGGGCACACACAACAGTTCTCAGGTATCCATCACACTGTACATTGTGGATATGGGTGCCACAGTTTTCATGGCAGAGGTGCATGCAGGTAAGTTTAGTTTGATCACCATTGCAATACTGTAGCACTCAGTCTGTCAGAGTATACATACTGTTATGTGGGTGTGAGGTCTGTGTTTTTGGGGGGAGGAGGTGTGATGCCCCACCACTGGCCCAGTAATCAAGGAGCCTCAATCCTCACCACTAGCACCAGTGGGGGTTATACATTGGGAGGATGACAAGTACACACACAGTAAAGTGCAATTTCCCTTAGGAGCATACAGAGACCAAAGTCAGCCTGGGGCTGGTTTCTCTCTCTCTCTCTCCAGATCCCCAGTAAGACTCCCGACTGGCACAGTTATAGAGTTGAGATCTCAGCTTAGTGGTCAAGCCAAGATTTCCAGCACTCTCTCTGTCCAGCCAGTGCTTTGTGTCCCTGCCCAAGTAGCTGATACACACACTCTTTGAGATTTGATTTATACACACACAGACACACACACACACACACACACACACACACACACACACACACACACACGCACGCACCTGGGAATGGCGGGCACAGGTTCACTAGCTATTCCCCCTTCTACCTAGATTACTGCCACCAGCCACTCCTTATCAGCTACTTTAAGGCCCTTAACAAAGGGTGTCCAATTTTACTGTGTAATGTTACTAGTAATACAAATGGTAGTTTTACCACGAGCAAGGCTATTAGGTGTGGCCCACAGTGTCACCAAATAAATATGCAAGTACTCTCAGAACTTAAATATGTCTCACAAATATCAGCCACAGTGAAAGGTTTAAATATATTTAATAATAACCAATAAAAAACAAGAAAATATTCAGTAAATAATCACAGTTACATCAGAGTTCAAAATCACAGAAAATATTTAAAACATTGTAGATCAGTTTCAAATAAAGAACACTTCTAAGCTATACTTCACTATATTCCTGACTGTATTTAAGAGAAATATAATGTTCCCTAGGCTTACTTATTCAGAGAAAGTAATCAGATATGGTGAGTGGATGTTCTTGTCAGGTCAACGACAAAATACAAAATGCCCAGCCTCTCTCTCTCTCTCAGAGAGTTCTTAAATTAATATTTCAAATATTACTGCTGGGGTAGCTTGCAGCATGACATCACTTATTGTCATTTGACTATCCCGAGTGAAAATCCCCACTGATGCAGCTGTTAGCATTTAGCATCTACCTGTGAAAATACATAAATAAGGACTTCTCTCAGATCTAAAGCAGATCCTGGAAGTCATAAAACAATAAATACTTCCAAGGCAATACAAAAAACTTCTAGTCTACACATTTTGTCTGCTACTGCACTGAAACTGAGAGAATGCATCTCTTTTGTTTATGGCCCAGCCATAAAGTAACTCAACCTCAACCATTCTTCTAAAGATTTGCAAGTTAATTTTTCTGTGTTTCAGTCTCCCCTATTAAAATACATACATCTAAACAGTTACAATAGTGCATATACATTTCTGCTCAGTACTTTACAAAATATCTCTTCAGCATGCATGCCTGTACAATATGACATACAGTTTTAATACATCTGTAACACACTAAAAAAGAAAAAAAGTCATCCTGGGCTATAATGCAAACTTATAAATGGAGGTTTGAAAGTAAAACACAAAAGGAAGCAGCCTCCAACATTCTTCAAAGCAGACAAATCAATTTATTAGAAGTTAAGCTAACACTAATAATGCTCTTTATAAACATAGTCTTGAATGTGGTGGAATTAGTAAATTTAGATTTGGTATATTGGATAAAGCACCCCTTAACCCAAGGGGAGGGTGGTGGGAATTAGATTTAGAAATCAGAAAAGTACAGTGGCAACTCAAGCTAAATGCCACAAGGCCCCCAGGATTTAATGAAAATTTGTCTATTGTCCCTATTTTAAAGAAAAAAAGCTGGTATTTTATAACAAGTTTATTATTTTATCGAACAATTTTGTGAAATGTATATATTTAGAGCATATAAGTTTAAGAATGTGTTGGTTATTTAAGGTTATTTGAACAGTTTTTTAACATGGATGTACTGTTTCTGTAAGATGTGGCAGTTGTACTCTATTTGATTTAACAAGGTAGATTAATTAATTGATTTTTCTTTTTTTCTTATAAGAACTGATTATTTTCTATGTATTTGTTCTGATGAAGTCTCATTCTTTGTGGTTATTGGAATGAAAGCGCTTAACTTCTAATAAATTGGTTTGTCTGTTTTAAAGAAAATTGGAGGCTGCTTTCTTTTACATTTTACTTTCAAACCTCTGTTTTTAAGTTTGCATTACAGTCCAGGATGGCTTTTTTTTTCTTTTTTAGTGTGTTTATTTAGCCACCTGTTTTATGCTGCTTTTTTCTTCAGTTTACATCTCTAACATAAGCATCTTACATGAGCATGGTGACATTCACAAATAACACACAACCACTTACAAAATTCCAGATAGCTGGGCTGGTAATATCTCCTTCTGTCACACTTCTATATAAATCATATTAATATTCACAAATGACATAGTTTCATAGGTAGGTACTAGGCTATCAGCCCAAGGGCCTAAATAAACCTAGCCAACAAGGTTCCCTGGCTTACGCCACCCAAGAAAGATATTTTCCTGTGCCCTTGTCGAGCAGAGCCACAGAAGTGATCCCCGGGGTGTATTTCCTATTTCCTATCCACTTATCAAGATTTTTATTGAAGAGTGCTAATGAGGAACTTTGCTTGACATAGATTGGTAGCTTGTTCCAGAGTATGGGAAGTCTCTGGGACAGGAATCTATCCCTCCAGCATGTCCTGTTTGTTGTGGTGAGAAGGTTTAGGTCCCTAGACCGTGTAGCTCAGAGGGATTGGGATTTCTTTAGGTGTAGCATGTCCAACAGCTCTGGGTTTGACATAACTTTATATGTTAGGCAGAGATCACCTTGGCATAGGTGATATGCTACAGAGTAAAGCTGGAGTTTTTCGAGATGGTCAGTGTAGGGCATCTGTATGAGACCAGTAATCTTCTTTGTGAGGTACTTCTGTGGCCTTTCCAGCTGCTGCAGATGTCTTGTGAGGTATATTCCAAAAGGGGCATTGTACTCTATAATGGGTCTGAGTGTTGAGTAGAGGGAAACAGTGATCTCTTTTTTCCTAGACTAGCTAGCTGAGCTGGCAGTATTTCCCTTTGTCACAGGGTTTAACTTCAGTTTGACTCTCATACACAGATGTTGGCCAATATAGTTATTAAAACAGTAGCTACTGTAAATGTGAGATATATGGACATATTCCCTTGTTGTGGTGCAACATGCAGTGGTGCTGACATTACCTCTCCCTCTACTTTTCACAGGTCCATCAGATATCAGGCAAAGATGTGCTCCTGGTAAGCATGGCACTGTTTTGTTATAGATGTAGGTTTACAGCAATGTAATCCCTAAAGTGTCATCTCAGGCCTGCTGCCTGGGGTGCTGTACTGTCGACATGATTGCCAACTGCACAGATATTTTATGACTGTACACATGTTACAGTCATATGTATGCCTTGTAGGTGTCACCACACTGATAGATGTGACAGTATTGTCAGGACATTGCAGATTGCCATATATATCAACTGTGCAGAGTCTTCACAAATGTCAAAAGCAAACCTCTTGCTGATGAGATTACTGTGTAAAGATCTTTTATTTACAAGTAACTACAGCCATTTGTGGGAATAGTAATGTCCTTTTGTTTGCGGTGTATGGGGTGCCAGGGAGAGGTAGTACCTCTGATGGTTGAACACTTTATGCTCTTTGGATTAGTTCATCCATCCACCTTGGTCTTCACTTGACACTCAGCTCTCACCTGTGGCTCCTTGTAACTGTTTGCATAAAACAGTGGTCATGCCCTAAGCAATGACTTTGACTAGCCGGTAAAACCAGGTGAGAGTAGATGACTGGTTTGTAACCCTCGGTGAGTCAGGGCCTGTCTACTTATGCATGTGAAGACTGGATCTGATGGACTGCATGGAGAAAATCACCAGATTGATTCAACAGGCAGGAAGGTGGACTCAGCAAGTGTTGTGGAGTGCAAATAGGGCAGAGTGAGACACATTAGGGCACTGTTGGCCATCCACTGCATCCCTATCCATCTCCACCTGTCTCAACTATGTCCTGCCATTGGATCAAGAGAGGTTGGGACGAGAGAGGGAGACAGATGATTTGGGCAACTCTTTCTCACTGTAATCCAATTCATGTGAAAGTCAAGACATCACTCCCCCTGCCAAGTCTTGTGATGATGGGCAAATTATGAAGCAGCAGGTGTGGATACACTGGAAGCTGTAGCCACAACCCCACACACTGGCGGACCAGGGCAATGGGTTGCTCTGTACTGGACCAAAGCAGCAGTGGAGTTCGGCAGCCCCCTGGGTGTCTGAGCAGCCCTATTTAGGATCAATCTGCTCACCTCCATGGTCTGAGGAAGGGGTTAGAAAAGGTTCCCTAAACATAGCCTGCTTTATCCTACCCCAGCCTGCTTGCTGCAGCAGGCAGGGATCCCAATCATGCAGTTGAATCACAAAGGAAAAACATTGGTGACTTTGTTCACCATTGGAACATGGAATATGCGCACACTCATGGATAATTCCAAAACAGACAGACCTGAGAGATGGACAGTATTTGTCGTAAGAGAACTTGGCAGGTATAACATCCAGATAGCAGGCCTCAGTGAGACCAAGTTCACAGACGAAAGCCAGCTGACAGAAGTCAAAGCCGGTTATACCTTTTTCTAGAGTAGCCACAGCAGCAAAAAATGTCATGAAGCAGGAGTAGGTTTTGCCATTAGATCTAATTTGATCAGCAAGTTACCCAGCCTCCCAAAAAGATTCGACAACTGACTCATGTCTCTGCGGCTCCCCCTCAAAGGAAAGTACCATGCCACCTTCATCAGTGCATATGCCTCCATCATGGCAAACCCAGAAGAGATCAAAGACAAGTTTTATGAAGACTTCGAGTCCCTCATAGCACCTGTGTCCACGGCAAACAAGATCATCATTTTAGGCAACTTCAATGCCAGAGTTGGTGCAGACTACCAGACATGAGAGGGAGTTATTGGGAGTATGGAGTCGGCAAAAGCAACAGCAATGGTCATCTACTTCTGAAGACCTGCACAGCTCTTGACCTGTTGATCACAAACACAGTCTTCTGCCTACCTAACCGTAACAAGATGTCTTGGATGCACTCACGCAGCATCCACTGGCATCTCATTGATTATGTCATAGTAAGGAGAAGGGACAGACAGGATGTTAGACTGACTAAGGCCATGTGTGGCGCAGACTGCTGGGCAGACCACAGACTCATCTTCTCAAAACTCAACATGCACAACCAGCTTAGATGGCACCCGCAAGGGAAAAAGACCAATAGGTGCTTGAATGTCAGCAAGTTAGAATGGCACTCTGTGTGTCAGAATCTTAGTGAGGACCTTGACAGTAAGCTTGACCAGCTTAGCTTTGGCACCAGCAGTGCAGAAGAGGACTGGGAAGCTTTTAGGGAGGTGGTCTACAATACCACTCTTGCTTACTTGGACCTGAACATACAAAAACACCAGGACCGGTTCAATAACAATGATGAAGACATTCAGAAGCTGCTGGATAAGAAGCGTGAAGACTTCAGATCCCTCCAGCAAGACACTTCATCTGTCTCCAAGAAAGCAGCCTATAACTCCATCAAAAGCAAGGTCAAGCAAAGCTCAGAGAGATGCAAGACTCCTGGCTCAGCAGAAAGGCAGATGAGATCCAGAAGTACGCTGATAGCAACAACTTCAAGCATTTCTATGATGCCCTGAAGACCATCTATGGGCCACAGTCATCTGGAACATCACTACTGCTCAGTGCTGACAGGTCCACCATGCTCACTGACAAGAACATGGGCTGAGCACTTCAACAATGTCCTGAACAGGCTTTCCTGCATCAATGTCGAAGCCATTGACTGCATGCCACAAGTCACCATTAACACCTCCCTAGCAGAACCTCCAAAGGATTCAGAGGTTAAGGAAGCAATTAAGCTTCTCTCCAATTGTAAAGCACCAGGCTCTGACTCCATACCAGCCAAAATCTACAATACAGGGGGACCAGTCTTGTTACAGAAGCTCACCAAGCTCTTCCAGACCGTGTGGCAACAGGAAGTTATCCATCAAGAGCTTAAGGTTGCTTCCATCATCCATCTCTACAAGAGAAAGGGAAACAGGCAGTCTTGTGACAATCACAGAGGAATCTCTCTGCTGGTCATTGCAGGCAAAATCCTTGCCAGAATCCTTAACTGCCTTACTCAACACATAGAAGATGGACACCTACCAGAGCATCAGTGCGGCTTTAGAGAGGGCTGAGGGATAGTGGACATGACATTTACAACATGTGAACTACAGGAGAAGTGCCAGAAACAAAACAGGGACCTTTATACAGTGTTTGTGGACCTGACCAAAACATTTGACACCATTAGTTGTGAGGGGCTATGGGAGATCTTGGAGAAGTTTGGCTGCCCAGGCAAATTCATCAGTATGGTGTGTCAATTCCATGATGGCATGCAAACTCAATATTGGATGATGGAGACTCCTCCAATGCCTTCCTAGTCAACAGAGTCAAGCAAGGTTGTGTACTGGCACCTATACTGTTCAGCATGATGTTCTTGGCCATGTTGTCAGATGGCTTCTCCGATGACGAAAAAAACAGCATTAAAATCAGATACAGGACTGATGGCAGGCTCCTCAACCTGCAGATGCTACAGGCCAAAACCAAGGTTGAAGAGGATTTTGTGTGTGATTTCCTGTTCACAGATGACTGCGCTCTTAACACTGCCATAGAGGTCCAGAGGCAGCAGAGCATGAACCACTTTTCCACTGCTTGCAGAAACTTTGGCCTCATAATCAGTTCCAAGAAGACTAAGGTTTTGCATCAGCCCACACTGCAGAAGATGTATGTGGAACCAACTATCACCACTAAAGGTGAGATCCTGAAGGCTGTTGACAAGTTTACATACCTCAGCATCACATTCTCCAGATTTGTGAACATTGATGATGGGGCAGATACACGCATCGCCAAGGCAAGCTGTGCATTTTGATGGCTGCGTGAGTTAGTCTGGGAGAGGAGAGGCATCAAACTGTCCACAAGGCTGAGGGTGTACAAGGCAGTTGTATTGCCCACAATACTGTATACCTGTGAGACATGGACTGTGCACAATTATTATGCCAAAAAGCTGAATCGCTTTCATATGAACTGTTTAAGAACACTGGTGAAAATTATCTGGCAGGACAAAGTTCCAGACACAGTTGTGCTCTCTCAATCTGGACTGCCAAGAATCTACACCCTGCTGAGAAGAGCCCAAGTCAGGTGGACAGGCCACCTTGTACGTATGCCATACACATGCCTCCCTGAGAGACTGTTCTATGATGAACTCATGGGAGGCAAACACACACAAGGTGGGCAGAAAAAGCACTTCAAGGACACACTGAAAGACTCTCCGAAGAGCTTTGGCATTGATCTGGACTCCTGGAAAACACTAGCAAAAGACCATTCCACCTGGCGAAGCTGCATCAACAAAGGCACTACTTCCTAGGAGCAAAGCAGGACTGCAGAGGTGCAGAGGAAGAGTGAGCTGTGTAAATCCATAGCCAACTCATTGCCAACCAGCTTAAGAGACCATTTGTGCCTGATGTGCGGCAGAGCTTTCTGAGCTCACATCGGACTGATCAGCCACAGCCAGACACACCGTACTCAGTCAACCTCCTCGATATGATGTCCTTGGTCATCATCAAAAACGATGGACGAACAGCAATGTTCTCTTGTCCTACTATATAAGGTTGGGGTTTCAACAGGTCTTTAATAGTGCCAACAGTGTATAGTGCAGTACATTTATTGCAACATAGTACTGCAGAGCATAATAGTGTAGGTATTAATGTACTGAATTTTCCTCTTATCAAAGGTGACCAGGAGGGGTTGGTCTCTGTTCCCTACACAACCTGTTGTCAATGTCTCTTCAGACTCTGATGATAATGGTGGCCACAGTGAGGCACGGGTGGGGTTTCATAGGCTGAATATGTCTCAGAGGTTGAAATCACTTTTCTGCCATCATTGTCACCACACACAGGCAGTATGCCTACACATGCCCAGTCCCCAGAGGCCACAGATATTGGACAGTCAGAGGCTGGGGATATTGAACAGTAAAGTGTGGCAACTATGGCTCCCGTGAGTGTAGACACTGGCCGTAGCCGGAGAACTGGTGAGGTTCTTCACAGGCAGATTGATAGGGGTGCTTGTAGGAGGCCTGCTGTCCTTCCACCACCTGTTGCAAGTGTGACATCGCGGTTCACTCTGTGTATGTTTCGGGCCATCATGGAGGCACAGGCACATTCTGAAATAAACTCCAGACATATGCTCAGGGTTATAAATGCAGCACAGTCTGACATCTGTGACTGCCTCCACCACATTGGCGACACCCTGGATCAGTTCACTGATGCAGTGAAGAGTAGGTGGGCCGAGACAGTGTCTGTCTTGGAATGCACAGTGTCTGTGCTGGAATATGTGGTTAGAGCTAAGTGTCAGCATCATGGCTGTAGGTCAGCAACCCCATCTGCTGAGAGTCCACATGGCCATGCTCAATCACACTCCCATAGTGGCAGTACATCCAATGCTACAGAGGGGAGTGTGCTGTCCACACCAAGATGTGACAGGCCATGGGCTCATGGTCCTGGGCATTCCTGTGGAGGACATGGTCACCAACAGGTACTAGCACCACTTCTAACCTTGGGCATGGAGGTACTAGTGCAATTCTTGGCAAAGCCAGTTGCCATGTTCTGGGCCACAGATGGTGAACTGTCAGCTCTACCATGCATAGTTCAAAGCTGTCCGACATACACACATGTAGGGCTAGCACTGAGCTTGGCTGTGTACATGCACACAATCACACAGCACTGTCAAATGCATGTCACCTATAGACACACATGGCACAATTCCATGGCCCATTTTGCCTGCTTTCTTTTCTGACTCAGACACATGCTGGCAACCTTATGGGTCAGCCTAGGCCTCCTGCAAACCCACACAACACCCTGTACAAGTGATGATACCTCTGCCACATCCCTGTTATCCTCATCATAGATTCAGGATAATTAAGCTATGTGTCTGATGCACATGGTGACTATATAAATTAACATGTACTTGTGTAATGCATTGTTTTGCATGCCACTTGTAGTGGTTACTGACAGGTACTGTATGCTAAGATTGAGTAAGCCATGTTATTTTGTGTACCTTATGTTGCATGATGTTGTAATGGATGTATACTTACACAATCAAAGAGGTGTCACGGACCTGTTTCTGTTTCAGGATTCTGTTGGGGACACCTATGCATGCACAGCAGCAATAAAGTCATACACATCACAGCACAGGTTAGAATGTCAGCACAAAAGAAATATGTCCTCAGCAAGGCTGAGCACTATAGGTGCATGACTTCATAAGTCCATATGTGTGTAACAGGCTAACAAGAAAAATGGCGTCATTCAGCATACTCATGCATCCCTAATCTGTAAAAAGGTCTGCTACCCTTGATAAGGGTCACCAGGGTTTTTGGAGCTAACACATCTGCAAGCTGTGGTGCTGGGAATGACCCATCAACAAATTTCCTGTGTCCAGTACAGACATTTGTCCAACAACAGCTATGACTGTCTTGTTCTGCATCCCATGTTGTAACCTGAACATGATGTGAGTCACAGCAGATGTGTGCTTCACGTGCATGGGGGGCCTGTTACATATTGGGTGCACTGTCTGTGTTACATACCTGTCTCTCCATCATGTACTATTTATACCACATTGACAGTGTAGGTGTGTAGGTCAGATAAGACACGTGTTAGTCCTGTCATGGATACGCAGGAGGTACACAGTGGGATCTGACACCTCCCTATATGGCACCCATACATGGTTCTATATTAGGAAGTCGAATGTTGAAAAGAGCGAATGCTCTTACATCGACACCTAAAGACCAAAACCACACAATATTGAACATACGGAACAGCAATTTTTGTCCCCAGGGAAAAAAATCGCTGCTCCAAAAAAAAAAAAAAATCAAACAAACAAACAAATCCACAGACAAAATAAAGTGGGCCCCCAACACCCCCCAACCCACACACCCCTACTTAAATATGCCAACTCCGAGATCACACCACAGTGGAGGAAATGGCAAAGTCCTGCCAATGGCCCAGCGGTCGCTGTTCCAGTCATTCAACGTTCTCTGGTACTGGTTATTAGCGGTCGATGTAACAGCATTTGCTCCTTTCAACATTTGACTTCCTAATATAGACCTGCCATACACATCCCCTACAAAGGATTTATGAGACAGACTACACATGTATGGTCTTGACACAGACTCCATATGACATGTTATCTGCAATGTGTATTGGTGTACCATGGAACCTGTATGGTTGCTACAGTTGTAAGATATGCCTGTGTTGCGACATAACAAGGGTGCCATTGTACACAATGACAGGTGTGATGAGTGCCACATTCAGTATGGCAATGACAGTCTGGGAGTTACATCACAGACCTGTCTGTTTAAGTTGTACTGCATTGAGTGCATCCTCACATCTTACCGACCACTGAAAGTCAAAGGCTTAATTTCTGTCTGTGTCCATATGTCTATGAGTAATGGCTCAACTGTGTGTGGTGTGCGGACACTACTACATTTCCCTGGGGAGGATGAGTTTTCAAAGGATAGCATTGTGCAGTCATTGGCATTTAGTATTTGTCAGTGGCTCAGACAGCAACTGAATGTGTGTCACAGGCCAGCCTGGTTAACTGTTGGTTCAGTGTGGATTCAGTGGCAGCTCCTAATATGCACTCATCTGCTAATGTAACCAGCCAGAGGGCACTGACAGTGACTGTGACTGCAGAGTGGGAATGGATAGAAAGGGTACACCATCAATGAAGTCTGGTGCAATCTACTGGTGACTGGCATTATTGCAGCTTAGGTCCCCAATGCTATCTTCCCAAATTATGAGTGTCAGACACTTGCTTACCCACCAGCTGACATAACGTTCTGTAGACAACCTACACAGTTTCCAGCAAGCACAAAAATAATAATAAAACCAGGACAAGGAGCAAGCTGACTATACTAAAATAAGTACAAAATATCAAAATTAGTCAGCACACACGTAGAGATGTCAAAAATGAAAGCAAACTTTTAATAAAATTAGTCAAAGCAATAAATAAAATAAATGAGCACTTTCACAACAAAGTTGCTTCTTCAGATCTAAACATAACAGTCACATATCAAGTTTAAATAATGCAGTCAACTGGTCAGTACTTCAATTTCCTTAGCCTAGGGTCAGTTTTAAAGGGACATTACCATTCAATCCACTGCTCTTATTAGCAACCAAAGTCACAATCCATTTAGCTCTAAGTATTCAGTTTGAGGTTTAGCATCCCACCTCTAACAGTATATCAATATTTCTCTACCACTAAAAATTTAAAAGTATGCAAAACATCTTCTTGCATAGTATGTTTTGCTAATGCATTTTTTAGTGTTTCCCTTGTTAATAGCATAGCTATGCTCTTTTATGCGATCCCTAAGGCACCTATTTATTTTGCCAACATAGTGTGTACCAGAGAAATCACATACAGCCAAATAAATCAGATCCATATTGTTGCAATCTGCATAAACATTAAAAACAAAGGTCTGGCCATTCAATGGATGCACAAAACTGATATCACATCTAATGTAGCTGCTGCATACATTGCAACTACCACAGGACTTAGTCTTGTTGCCTGTGTACAGACCCCTATGGTATGATGTTTGGGTTAGAGGTTTATAACATAAAAGTCTTTTTAAAGAGAGATTGTTCTTAAATGCAAAATGTGGTTCATGACCCAAGATCTCTCTATATTTGAAATCTGATATAAGAATTTTCCAGTGTTGCTTAACAATGTTACATATAGTGACATTCTCAGACTATTGTTCTTATAACCTCCATCAATCACTAGAAAAATATGGTCTAGCTCTACCATGCCTCTGTGTCAGGACTTTATTCTGTGCACTTACAATATATTGATCTAAATAGCCACATAGTATATATTCTTTGGCCATAACATTAAAAGAGGCATACATATCACTATATTTTGTATGTAGTCTAGCATTCCTAAAGAACTGTCTCTTCATTACATTCAACTTTAGCCCTTTTGGATTCATGCTTCATGCATGTAATTTGCTGTTAACCTTACAAGGTATCTTATACAATGTTGTATCTAAAACACCTTCATTTTTCTTAATACATACTTCTAAAAACTCAATAGACAGATCAGAAGAGTTAAAAGTAAACTTAAGAAAACTTGTAGTTTGGTGCAAGTATTGCATAAACTGATCCAACTCTCCAACAGTACCAGCCTATACAAAAAACACATCATCAACAAAGCGACTGTAGTGTAAAAGTAAAATATTTCCTAAAAAAGGATTAGCTGGATTAAACATGTAAATAGCCTCCCAATAAACAAGCACCATGTTTGCATAGGTATTAGCACACATGCTGCCTATAGCTACACCCACCTTCTGAAGAAAAAATATTTCATTAAAAACAAACACATTATAAAATTTATCTCACATGACGAATACACTGAGCATTGGCTCAAGAACAGTCTCACATACTCAATCCAAATTTAATTTGGAATAACAGTAAAAAAGAAGCAATGTCCATAGTTGCTAACAAAATAATCAACTATACTACTATTCACAGACCATTCTGCTAATCTCTTTAAGAAATGTTTGGTATCCATTAATATAACATCCACTTTTTCAATGACAGGACACAGCTGTTTTTCCACAGATATTGAAAGTGGTTTTATTGCCCAACCCCTCCATGAAACAACAGGTCTCATGGGAGGCTTAAATAAAGTCTTATGAATTTTACAAAGTCCATATATAATAGGTAACAATGGATTTTTAACTAGAAAATAATCGTATAAATCTTTTGTAATAGATCCTTCTATAAAAATATCATAAAGTGCAGCATTTATCAAAACAGTTACATCATTTTTATCACATTCAATATAAGTAGATGAATCAGATACAATTGCCATCATAGCATTAATATAATCAGTAGTATTCATGACAACAATTCCAACCCCTTTATCAGCAGGGTGTATATAAATCAGAGTGTTGAATCAGCCCATTAAGAGTCTCAAACTGTGTTCTATCCAAATTAAAAAAATGAATTTCTATGTTTACTAAAAAGCTGATAAATCTCATCTTCACAAAGTTTAGAGAATGCCTCAACCAGAGGTGGATTTTGCGGCACAAACTGACTAGGTTTTTTAAAACATTTACTCGCTCACTATTGCCGAACATCAGTCTAAGTGTAACATTACGTATAAAGAATTTAAAGTCAAGTAAAGCATCAAAAACATAGTTCCATTGGTGGGCACAAAAGAAAGCCTTACATTTAATACCTCTTTTTCAGCTTTGGTAAGTTCTACTGAAGAAAGATTCATAATTAAAACCTCAGAATATTGGGGCGAACTGAAGGTCTGGTTTCCAGCTGCCCATGTATCTGCAATCCCTTCCTCATGATCCTGTTCCTGCTCCTGGAACATCCTCTTATTTCTGGCCTGCTTCTATCAACTCACTCGGGTAATTCCAAGTATAAAAAAAGATGGATTAGTTGATAGTGGTGCTTCATAGGCCCCCTTTTTCAGAGGGAGATTCAAAGATATTATCGATATTCACCTCAGGGTTTATAGAAGTTAAAGCACAAACAGTACCAACATCAGAGCCTGCTGCAATATTGTCATTGCATTTCACAGTCACATCCCTATTTGAAACCACATCAGTTACATTCATATCATATCCTTTGTCAGTAGCAGTACTGTTATTGGCAGCATTCACGGTCAAAGCATCAATTTTATGCTGTAGAAGGGTATCGCTCTGCAGTTCCTTCTCTGCCCTAGGTTATGAGACAATTCTACCTTCATTAAAGTCAGCAATATCATGCAAAAGTTTCTTCCTCTTTGTATCCTGGAACCATCTATCGTAGTTGGAGATATCCGATAGCAAATTCTCTAATTTGCTGGTACATGCACCAGTCCTAATAGATGTATTTATTCTATCCATATCTCTCAAAATCTTTGCATATAGTTCAGACTCAATAAGTTGAAAAAACTCTAAGTAATAGCTCTATATACCTTGACCTCATCTCCAAATTAAGTAGTTGTAATTCCTTTAGAAGGTCAGGAAACAAATTAGTGTATTTAGGCAATCTACATATGTGTAAACCCTCTGGGTGCAACTTTAATCTTAAGGCAGGCTTTAACGGGGAGTTGTTGCCACTGCAACCACTTGAACTTATACAGATTATTCTCCAATAACTTAAAAACAGTTTTAAATTTATTTGATTCTGTCTCAAGCTGAAGTAAGTTAATATTAACTGAATCCACATCACAAACAAGTAAAGGATTCTCATACATATTTAAAATACAATCAAATCGAGCTGTAGACATGGAACCAACCACTTCATTATTATTGAGCATATAATGCAGTTCAGTGACACCACCTTCTGCCATGCTCCAAACTTTTATATCGCAAGCACAAAAATAATAATAAAACTAGGACAAGGAGCAAGCAGACTATACTAAAACAAGTACAAAATATCAAAATTTGCACATGTATACAGATGTCCAAAACAAAAGCAAACTTTTAATAAAATCAGTCAGAGCAATAAACAGAATAGATGAGCAATTTTGTAAAAAGGTTGCTTCTTCAGATCTGAACATAACAGTCACATATCCACTTCAAATAATGCAGTCAATTAGTCAATACTTCAGTTTCCTTAGCTTAAGAGCTGGTTTTAAAGGGACATTACCATTTAATCCACTGCTGTTATTAGCAGCCAAAGTAATGATCCATTTTAGCTCTAAGTATTTAGTTTGAGTTTTAGCATTCCCACCTCTAACAGTATATCAGTGCTTCTCTACCACTAAAAATTTAAAAGTATGCAAAACACCTTCTTTCATATTATGTTTTGCTAATGCATTTTTAGGGTCTCCAGTGTTAATAGCATAGATATGCTCTCTTATGCAATCCCTAAGGCACCTATTTGTTTTGCCAATATAGTGTGAACCACAGAAATCACATACACCCAAATAGACAAGATCCTTCGTGTTACAATCTGCATAATCATCAAAAACAAAGGTCCGGCCATTCAATGGATGCAAAAAACTGTTATCACATCTAATGCAGCTCCATGCATTGCAACTACCACAGGACTTAGTCTTGTTGCCTGCGTACAGGCCCAAAACATGCTGAGTATTTACATCTCAAACTCACCAATGAATGGAGCTGTGGGCAGAAGCAGACTACATGGTTCTCTATAGGGAGAAGATTTGCACAGACCAACTGCTTTGGGCCTCTACTGTGGTGTGCAGTATCTTCAAAATAAGAGAACACAGATCACAGACTATGCACCACGGCCTGGGCTAGCCACTTGATAGTGTAAAATATGGTTCTAGGTGATTCAGTCATGTTGACTAAGGTCACCAAAATGGGCATAGTTAGTTACTGGTGATAAGTGGGATGAGGACCTGGCCTACTCTGACCTATGCCAGGGACCCTTGCTAATGGTGGGAGGGGTATATGTGCCCCTATTGGCTAGTGTATACCAGCCATAAATCCCAGGATCCCTAGGTCAATAAGCTACTCACCAGCCAGTGTCTAGTTGCCCAACCTGGATAGCTCTGTTGAGCAAAAGCTGTACATAAAACCAACCTACCTCCCACACATGAACTGAGAATTGCTATGCTTTGTATAGGTTCACTGACAGAATGCAGCTTGGAAGTGAATGACATGATGATACGGAGGATGTTGGACATCCTATGTATCCAATAGGCAAAATAGAAGGGCAGTGCAGCAAATCCACTTGGCTTGGGATCCAGAATCTACTACTCAGGAGGGGGACAGGCTAGAAGTGGTGTAGGAACTGTGGTAAGAGAGAGGCTTCAGAAGGCAGTAAGGGATGTCATCAGAATTAAAGACAGACATATGGCAATCAGATTCCAGTGTAACGATAGGGCAGTATTGATAATCTCAACCTATGCCCCACAGCAGGGTTGTGATAGTAATAGTAAAGAGTGCATTCAGACAGCATTTCCAGGACCTACTAGATAAAGTAGGACAACATGAATTGGTGTTTATAATGGATGACCTGAACATTGGGTAAGACGGCATTGGGTAAGATGGTGATTTAGGTCATAGCCTGCTAAAGGTTCCTAACCATGTCCCAAGACTCTCACTCCACATTCCTAAGCACCCTGGAAAGTATTAGGGTCCAACCCAACACTCTCATACTAGGTGACTTCAACTACCCCTTCATCAACTGGGAAAACTACTCATGCAGCAATACCTTGGCCCAACGCTTCTTGGAATTCATCAGTTCCAGTGCCCTGGACCAGCTCATTCTTACCCCCACTAGAGGAATCAACCTGGTTATTACTAGCATGGGCAACTATTGCTCTACACCAATAGTCAATTCCTCCCTGGTTAGATCCAACTACAAAGTAATCACCATGGAAATCCACATCTCACCCACATCCCCCGCAAAGGTAACCACCATGAAAAACTTCTCCAAATCTGACTTTGGGCTCCAAAAAACAGAGATGGCTAACTTCATGGCACCAATGTTAATGGAAAATAGATGCATGACTGCTGAATCATACACCAATGCACTATACAAACACGTACATAAATGCATGGAACTAACCATACCCAACAGAACCAAGAATCTCTCCTCCAAAAAAGGAAGCCAATCTGGTGGTCCCCTGTCATTAATAAACTCTACAACAGAAGGAAGAAACTGTTGCAGAAAAAGGTAAAGTCCTAAGACTGGAAATACTCCCTTATTAGCCTCAACAAAAAGTTAGGATGCCTCATCAAAACCTCTAAAGCCAGCTATGAAGGCAGAATTGTGGCAGACACTAAAAACAACCACAAAGCCTTCTATAGTTATATCAAAAATCTCCACTGCAATACTCAGGTTTTCTCTGAGTTACTGCACAATGGTACCTCCTACACTGAGCCAACAGATATTGCCAACATACTGGCCAACAGATTCAGTGCCAACTTTACCCCTCTTTCCCCCTGTGAAGGACCAATCACAATACTGGAGGAATGCCAGGTACCCAGCATTACTGCGGCACAGGTTAAAGCTGCATTGTCCAAGGCCAAGAATACAGCTTCCATGGGACCTGACAATATCCCTTGATGTGTTCTACATGAACTACAAAGTGAACTGGTACCATATCTCTGTGCCCTGTTCAATCACAGCCTCACTTCAGGCTTTGTCCTTACCAAATGGCACGCTGCTACAATCATCACTCTCCATAAAGGGGGAAAAGACCCTGGGAATTATTGCCCCATTAGCCTCACAAGTCTGATATTTAAGGTTATGGAGTAGATCATCATGGACCTAATTAACAAGGATATAGGGAACCTCCAAACTCCAGACCCCACGATATTTGGGTTTCTGAAAGGTAGATCATGCCTGCTCAACCTGGTTGATTTATTTGAGTCAGTCACCAGAGCTGTGGATGAGGGCAAGGCAGTTCATACAACCTACTTCGATCTGGCCAAGGCCTTTGATACTATTCCCCACTCAGGAATTATTAATAAATTCACCAAATTAGGCATCAACCCCTATATCACTAGGTGGGTGGCAAATTCACTCACAGATAGAACCCAGAGTGTGAAAGTAGTGGACTCCAAGTTAGACTGCCAACCATTCATGAGTGGAATCCCATAGGGATCGGTCCCGAGTCCTCTCCTGTTTGGGATCTACTTCTCAGAAATCCAGGCCAAGTTCACAGATGACTACAATCTGAGAGCCATTATTAACTCCACAAGTGATGTAGACATCCTACAGAAAGGCCTCACTGAGACCAATGACTGGTGTCGAAACCATGGTGTTAAGCTTAATGCCAAAAAATGCATCGTCATCCCCTTTGGGAAAAACTCAGTTCCAACTAATTACCACATTGATGGAAGCCCACTGAGCACTGAAGGCATTATAAGAGATCTGGGGACACATTTATTTATTTATTTATTTATTTTATTTTATTTTACATTTGTTGACCGGGCTAATCTAACTGGATAAATGTCCATTTTCAGTAGAGGCCCGGGGAGAAAAGCTCCAAGCATGAACACTAACAAAGTTAACAATATATAACAAAGACATGTATAATAACAGTACAGAGGTACAATTGACTAAAGACATTATGTTAAAAGATTAAACTAAGTAAAAAATAACAAGTACACTAAGCACAAGCTGAGTATGGGCAAACATAGTCATCTGTTTACAGCAACCTCTCCTTCAACCACCACATTGCCAGTGTGGTCAGAAAGTCCTTCAATATGGCACATCTCATTACCGAGGGTTTTGCATCCAGGAAGAAAGAGGTCATCATCTCTTTCTACTCTTCCCTCATTAGGCCAATCATCGAGTATAATGCCCCATTTGACATGTACCTCACTAGACACGTGCAATAGCTGCAAAGGCCAGAAAAGTACCTCACAAAGAGGATCCTAGGCCTTAAACACATGTACATGGACAGACTCAAAAAACTCCCGCTATTCTCTGTCTCATATCATCTATTAAGTGGTGATCTCTGCTTGACTTACAAAGTCATGTCTGACCCAGCTCTGTTAGAAATGCTACATCCAAAGAAATCCCAATCCCTCCGCAACACACACTCCAGAGACCACAATCTCATTACCACAATCAAAAGAACATGCTGGAGGGACAGGTTTATAACTGAGAGACTGCCCATGCTCTGGAATAGACTTACAATACATGACAAGCAGTGCACCTCACTGGCCTTCTTCAAGAGAAATCTTGATGAGTGGATGAGAAATAGAAAGTTCACCCCATGGATCACTCCAGTGGCTCTACTTGATAGAGGCACTGGAAACTAACGTCGGATGGCACGGTGCCAGGGCACTTCTATGGGCTAGGCTTGTAAGAGCTCCAGGGCCATTAGCCTAGTACACACCTATGAATCTATGAACATATCAGGACTGACAGGGATATGAGGACTGCCTTGGTCCACATAGGTGGGGCAACAGGAATAAAGAAGGAGAAGCCATTCTAAACTTCTGCCTAGCAAATGGCTTGATAGTAGCCAACACATGGTTCAGGAAGAGAGACAGTCACAAGATCACATACAAGAGTAGCAAACATGCAACTCAAGTAGACTACCTCCTAGTAAGGAAAATGCACTGGGGTAGAATCCATGATTGCAAAGTCATCCCCAGTGAAACAGTCAGCCCACAGCATAAACCACTAGTTTCCACAATCAGCTGCAAGCAGTGCTCAGAGAAGGCTCTAAGGTGAAAAGAGATCAGGCTGAAGACATGGAATTTGACTGGAGAGAAAGTATAACAGTTAAAGAATTACTCAGAGCTCTAGAACCCAAAGAAGAGGAGGAAATAGGTGGCATTGAACAAGAATGGCTGTGCCTAAAAACAGCATGTGGTAGGACTATATATGCATGGCCAAGCCAGGTATGGAAATAAGGTACATAAAGAAAGCTGGTGGTGGAATGCAGAAGTCCAGGAAGTCATCAAAAGAAGGAAGGAATGCAGGAAGAAGTGGGAGATAGAAAAGACTGACCAGGCTAGGAAGGACTACTGGTTGGATGATAAAGAACCTAAGAAGAAGTTGCAATAGCAAAGCATAGGGCATTGGAGGCACTCTACCAATTTCTGGAAAGTGACTCAGTAGGTGGCACAATGAAACTATATCAGGTTGCAAGGCAAAGACGGAAAGATAAAGAAGATAGCCAGATGTCGGCAACAACCTGCTCACCAGTCCACAGGACATCAAAGGCAGAAGGAAGGAGTATTTCCAACAGCTTATGATTGACGAAAACCCCAAAGAAGATGTACTGTCCCAAAAACAGCCTATGATGAGAGAAGAAGAGGAGCCCACCATAGAAGAAGTAAGAACAGCTCTAAGGAAAATGAAGTCAGGGAAAGCAGCAGGCTCAGATGGGGTCATAGTAGATATGGTAAAGATGCTGGGTGAACTAGGGGAGGAATGGCTCTTGATGATACTAATAGCAGTATGGAGAGAAAGGCATATCCCAGATAACTGGAGAATAAGCATACTCATGCCAGTGTACAAGAACAAAGGGGACACCCCCAAATTTGGGAAGTACAGAGGCATCAAACTCCTATCACATTGCATGAAAGTTCTGGAGAGGGTGATTGATAAATGGATATGCAAAATAGTAAAATGTAAGATGGGAAATGAGCAGTTTGGATTCAGATCAGGATGCAGCACAACTGACCTGATGTTTGCAATGAGACAGATACTTGAGAAGAAGCTAGAGATGAGGCGAGAGTGCAACTGGGCATTCCTAGACTTGGAAAAAGCATATGACAAGGCTCCAAGAAAGCTGATCTAGGCAGTACTGTGGTGGTTTGAAGTCCCAGAAACATTGGTAGAATTAGTGCAGGCTATGTACAAGGAGCCAATGACTCAAGTATGAACAGTGTTCGGCGTCACAGAGGAGTTCCCAGTGGGAGTGGATGTACACCAGGGTTCAGCTCTGAGCCCACTGCTGTTCATAATGATGATTTACTACATTAGCAAAGAGATCAGAGGGGACAGATCAACAAAGTTGCTATATGCAGACAATATAACATTACAGGCAGACTCTGACCTAGAACTTCAACAAAGGAAAGGGGAATGGAATGCAAAACTGAAGGCACATGGGATGAAACTAATCACAGATAAGACAGTGGTTATGGAAGCAAACTGGGGAAATCAGCAGAAGCTGAGAATACAGATAGAAGGGATGATAGTGGAACAAGTAAACAGGTTCAAGTATCTGGGAGGGGTGGTTGAGGAAAACGGAAGTCTGTATGAAGAGGTCAAAGCTACAATCAGAGGGGCTGCAGCCAACTGTCATAGAGTGTCAGGTGTAGTCTATGACAGAACAATGCCAAAGAAGCTGAAAAATGAGGTGTACAAGACAGTGGTGCAACCAGTACAACTGTATGGTACAGAAACCTGGGCAGTAAAGGCAGAACAGTTGAAGAAGCTAGAGGTGATGGAAATGAAGTGCCTGAGAAGGGTGGTAGGATGCACACTGTGGGACAGACAAAGAAATGAGGACAGAAGAGCAGAGGTCAAAGTAACTCCAATTGCAGAAAAGATCAAAGAGAAGAGATTATGGTGGTTTGGATAAGAGGAAGTGAGGACGTCCAGCAAAGAGATGAATGGATTGTGTGCAAGAGGATCTGTGACAGTCAGGCATGAGTGTTGAAGAAGGCATGAGTGTGACACTGAATCGAGAAAGTTGGCAACAATTAACATGATATCCCGACCCCATGTAGAAAGAAAATGGGAAAACAGGGGCTGATGATGATGATAATGATGACCATGGCTACTGACACCCCAACAATGCATCTTAGATACACTGCTCAGAGAAAAGTCGGTAAGGAGAACACCATCTTTATACAACATCATGTTTATGCTGCTACAAAGTAGCTATGGCAACACTGAATTCCACTCTGTGTCCCCACCCTAGATTATGCAGACATCCGGTTCAAGGCTGTGGACAGCACCACAGCCATAACAGACTACATGTCCATCCACATCTTCACACCTCAAAATTACAGTGTTCAAGGGAATGCAGATGTTGTATACTTACCCATTAAGAATAGATACACATCTAGATTTTGTGAAACACTGTGATTTCCTGGAGACAATGCAGGTGCCATTTAGTACTGGAAGATCACATAATCAAGCAGTAGCTGGCTACAGGAGCAGCTCCATGTATCCAGACACCCATTGTGCATATTTATATGTACGATTGTCTGTCAAGACATATAATATCACCATATTGTGGGGGTGGCATTAAATGATTACTAGTGTTGCTTAGTCATGCTGCAGCTCACTTGCCCAAACGTTAGTCTATGTCCTTAACTACAATGTCCCGGAGCAGTGCCGTGACATCTCCCAAAGGGGAACCAACATATTGCATCATGTGTTTACCAATATGACCACTACAGCCCACCAATGTGAGGTCCTCCCTAGTGGGATCTGACCACAGATCAGTGTCATTAAAACTACCATCACTAACCCCATCTTGCAGACAATACAGACATATATTTCAACAAAGCCATTTATTACCTCCTGTGGGAAGGTTTACATAGCTTGACTGCACCTCCCCCCTCTGATGGGACAGGAAGTATGTAGAGCATTATGACAGCAGCATTACAACTGCATGAACTCAGCTTTACCTGACAGGATGAACACAGACTTCTCAGAGCAAAGAAGACCAGCTTGGTGGACAACTGCCATTATCAGGCTGTTCAATAGGAGTTGCACATTGCTGTGTGACAGTTGGGGGAGAGTGACCCCCTACAATGGTGACAGAACCTCCTCAGCTACAACAACCACATACTGTTGTTGTGATGTTGTGTAGACTCAGTAAGTGACAAAATTAGCCACTCTCACAGAGCAGAACCACAATGCACAGTGTAGTTACATGTGTAACATTAAAGGACAGGCCTAGATTGTCAGTGAACTCATACTTAGTAATGCCACATAGAATGGGTGTGTGTGTGTACCCATAGCTAAACTGAAGTACCACATGTTCTGCATCAACTTCACTTCCCTGTCCCCACCACACGTGACACATGACATTCCTACAACCTGTTCCATAACTTCCATATCTACAGAGCAGGTCCTAAATGTCCTGTCTATGGAGGATACACAGTATCTATTGGACATGCTAACATCCCAGGCTACATCCTACATGAGATGTGTCATGGAGTACTAACACCATTGAGTACATCTTGCAATCATACTGAAATGACTGGCTGCACTCTAGCTAAATGGACAATGGCAACTGTTATACCCTTAGACAGAGGTGGTTCGTGCATTGACCACCAGAACTATAGACCTCTTTGCCTGAGTATCCATATCTGTATGGCCATAGGGGCAATCATCACAGAGCTGATCAGCAAACATATATGTGATCTACGTACAGTTGACTGTACACAGTTTGGATGTCTGACAGGGTGATTATGACTGTTAAACATGTTGGAAATTTCTGTGGCAGTCACCAAGGACTTGGGTGAGGGGACAATCAGGGCATACAACCCCTGGCCTGAGCCAAGCCATCTGACTATATACACACTCAGACGTCATTTACAAAGCACCCACTTAGGCATCCATGATACTATCATTGTAGAGGTCACTTAGTGGCCCATTCATGGCACACATACTCAGGAGTGAGACATCCACCTCCAATAGCAGATCTGTAAGCAGCAGTATTCAATAAGCTCAGTCCTGAGTTGTCTGCTGCTTGGAATCCATTTAACTATGATATAAGTGAATACCGACTGTCGCTAACAATGTTGGCTGATGCCTGCAAAGTGTGAGCACTCATGGAGTCTGTGAGTTATGCCAATATCCTACAAGAAGGTAGTGATGAACAATTGCCTGTTGACATAGTAATGGCCATCAACCCCATGCAAATATATATGTAGTATCATCTGCATCAGTAACACCTATGTGCGTGGTAAGTAGGACATTAGTCACAACATGTGATGTACATATTCAGGGGTGAAACAACTGGGCACACAGACCTGACCACACAGGTTTACACTTAATGTGCCTTAGATCACCATGTCTCCCTAGTGGTATGACTGGAATCATGTGTCACAGCTGAGGGCACAGTCACCAGTAATTGACATACTCATAACCTCATGTAATCTTCCATCAGCATGCCCATATCTGAGTGGAATGACCATTTGGTAATGGATCTTTCCAAGCAGTACTGCCACTTGCACACAACAGTATTGTCCCTCACAAGGGAACTTCATGTCTTCAGCATGTGTTCAATGGGGATCGTCTGAAATGAGTGTCTTTGTAGCCTGTGGCATATAGACTACTCAGAGGTGATCTCTGCCTTGCATGTGGGGCAATGTGTGACTGTGCTTAATTGTAAATGCTGCATATTTGTAGGTGGCTTAGTACATGGATTAATCACTGTAAGGACATTAACCTAGTATGTGACGTTAATAATACATGTTGGTGGGAGAGATTTGTCTAGCAGACTTTAACCCACCTTTGAAACAGAACCCTGGCTAATGACAAGCAGAGCACTTCAGTGCACCTCAGCACATGCCATCTGTATGAATGGGTGGGTGACCTTCATTTCACCACAGGCCTTCTGTCTGTGTCCCACTTGGACTGGGGCAACATGTGTTGATCATGTAAATAAGGGTATACAGTTGTCTATGATTGTGATGGCTGTATGGCCATTATGCTAGTCAAGTTCACACATCCTATGGTTACATAAGCTGATGTCAATTTCTCTAACAGCGACACACACAAGTATGGCTACATTGAGGATAGCACCACTTTCAGTTACTGTTTACAGGACACAGCACGGCACACACATAGTGCAAGTTGGCTGTATGTAGATTAGAACACTTACCTATTTAATGGTACACAGTACAGATCACAGTACATAATGCATGCAACACACCTCATGTCTGTTAGTACTGTCGGTTTAAGACATATTATGCTTGATGACATCAGCAGGCCAGGTTGTGGACAGACATTTGGCAGGCCACATCACCTGCTACAACTAAACTTCTGCAAAGCCCTACATCTTTGTAAGTTACTGAGGTGATCATATTTATGCCATATGGACATACGCACATGCACTAAGTGGCTTATATTGAGATTAGAATCCCTACCTATCCAGTCTTGCATACTATAGATTACAGTGCTTCTCACATGCACCAAAGCTTAAGTCAGATGCTATAATGGCAGCTGGTAGTCTTAAGGTAGATGACATCAGCAGGTCTTGTAGAAAAAGGAAGTTTGTAAGCCAACAGCAACTTACAGGACCAAAAAGTGCATAACCATTGCAGTTTGATAGTCAATGATGGTTTCACAGTTGTTTAAGAGGGGGATGCACACACACATGTACTAAGTGGTCTGCATTGAGATTAGAACCCCTACCTATCTAGTTATACGCACTATAAATCACAGTATTTATCGCATGCACCACAGCTTAACTCAAATGCTACAATGACAGCTTGTAGTCTTAAGAATATGACATCATCAAGCCTTGTAGAAGAGGGCAGTTTGGACGCCAGCAGCAATTTACAGGGCCAGAAAGTGCATAATCATTGCAATTTGATAACCAATGAGGGTTTCTCAGTTGTTTGGCAGGGGGATATACACACACGCACCAACTGGCCTGCAGGAACATTAGAACTCCTACCTATCTAGTCATACACACTATAGATCACAGTACTTATTGCATGCACTACAGCTTATGTCTGTTTAATATGTGATTGTAGGCAAACTAGTTGTGGATTACACAAACTAGGCTTATGTTGAACAGTATCTGTCACCTGCAGGGTGACATTGCTTCATACTGTTATCTGCAAGTAGTATCCTAGCAGTGAGATAACTGTTATTATCCTAGCCATGTGTCCACAGTTACCAGTATAGACATATTTGGCTGTTTGCACTTGGATGGACAAACCTGTTGGCAAGGACAATTTGCCCTGTCCATGCATGCATAGACACCATTATACATTATACCACCTGCACACCTGTTGCTGTCTATGTGGTGACACCCATCAGGCACAGTGGTCTGTAGGTAAATGCATTATGTACTGTTGATCCCTTACATTGGATCCTTTGAGCAATATTATAGATGTGTGATACAGCAGCTTTATTCACCAGTATTAAGATATGTAGGACAATACAGACATCCACGCACATATTTCTGTATATAACAGGGATATGCGTATATATAAATTTAGCTATGTGTGTGTGTGTGTGTGTGTGTGTATGTGTGTGTGTGTGTGTGTGTGTGTGTGTGTGTGTGTGTGTGTGTGTGTGTATGATATGTATATGTGTTATGTAGATATATGGGGATAGACTGAGATGTATGCTTTTCTATAAGTATATAGCTATTTATATGTGTATATATCTATTTAAAAATAGTGATACATATACTATGTATGTGAGAGAGAGATAGTGACAGACAGATATGTATACATGTGTATAGACATATCTCTACATAACAGGCCATTCTGATCAAGGGGCAACAGGATTATGCTCAGTTTAACTAAGTGTATGGGCATGCCCAGTGGGACTGTCAGTACTTATAAAGTGACTCCAGGCCACACCTACCTGCACTCCAGTCCTGGATTTTGTGTGTTATGGAAACTGACATCTGTCCTTGTTTCTGCAGTACTGCACTTCACTCAAAATGTCCATGGCATTCTCTAGCTGTCTGATATAATTAATATTTGACAGAAGTTCATAATTTTATACCACTCACAGACTGACAGTCTGTGACAACACCCACATAATGATACCTCACATGCAAAATATGTGGATATCACTAGATCTGAACAATCAACTGCATCACCCATTCTAACTTCCCTAGCTTACTGAGCCACACAAGCTTCCAAACAGAGAGTAGTCATTCATCACAGAATTAAAAGCATACATATGTATGTTGTTATTCCTGCCTTAAATGAGATATACAATGTGTGCTTGGTTTCTATGTTACTGCCCTGAGTTTACCTAGCTTGCTCATATACCATTGATGACCTACTGTTAAAGCAGTTATATGGGGAAACTGCTGTGTTGGGTGTGGGAGAACAACACCACATGTTCTGCTGAGATACACAGTAGTCCATCTATCATGTGACCCCACTGTTTAACATCTCCCTTGACTGCTGTAGTGCATATTCCAACCATGAGGCCTAGTGAATATGAAAGAACACATACTAGTGGACTGGGTATCTGTAGCCAAATGCAGATGTTACTTATGTCCAAATAGCCCACTATATTTACTTGCATAAATGCAGCAAATCCATATATGTAATACAATATTATAATAATTATTTCAAGTAGTGTGTAGGTTAGGTGCTTACAATGCAAATGCAGCAGTTGACAGAACTGTAGTTCAGGGCTGACTCTGTCTGCTGCAAGCAGTATACAGCCAATACATGGATAGGTACAGGTTGTGTAGACTGCCTGGCATCAAATTTACTATATGTTTGTGAGTAGGAGTAAGGTGTCAGTCCCTAGGGCCCTAGATTGTCAGTGATTGTGCTATGTGTTGTTTCTTAGCCAAAGCCAGGGTGCACTGGGCATGCCTACATCTGTCTACAGGGACATCATCAGGGGGTTCCTCCTCCGAGCCCTCCTGTGGCTGTGGCTGTGGATCCTTTCACTTTGCTGCTCTTGCTACAGCTGTTTCCACAGTATCATACTGTGTAGCATAACACATATTCTGATCATATGTGCACATGTGGCTGAAGAGTATTGCAGGGAACCACCAGAGATATTGAGACACCAGAACCATGACTTCAGAAGCCCAAACACATGCTCTATTATGTTCCTAATTTGTGTGTGTGTGCCTCATATAGCATTCTTTCATGGGTGTGGGTGCATTTCTGATGGGTGTCATCATCCACGGTTGCAGTGTGTAGCCAGCATCCCCAGTAAATGGCCTTGTGGGATGTCCCCCCTAGCAAACATATGGTACAGCTGTGATGTGTACCAGATATGGGAGTCATGATAACTGCCAGAGCTGCCAGCACACACACATTCAGGATGATCCTCTTGGCAGTTGATGGAATGGTACCCCTTGTAGCTGACGTAGATTCTACCCTCCTCACCAGGTGGTGCCTTGATGTGTACATAAGTGCAACCTATGGCACCCAGTACTTTAGGGTAGTGTGGTACATGGAAGAAGTGTTGCATATTGCTGCAATTCTCCTCAGCAGTGAGGGTAAAATAAATATGCTCACTAGCATGTGGTAGGATGGCATCCAGGAGCTGATGGAGTACCATGGATGCTGATGCCTGTGAGACCCCTATCATGTCCTCAGGTGGTCTTTGGAAAGTACCTGTAGCTAGTATCCTAAGGGCTACACATATCTTTGTTTCCACTGGGATGGGTTCCCCTCTGTTGGCTCTGGATCTGAGCTGAGAGCAACAGGGCTCAGTGAGTTCTTGAAGTATGTCCCTGTCCACACTGTAGTGCTCTATAATCTCCAGTGCTTGTAGCTCCTGGAAGGTTACTCTGGGCCTGAACAACATTCTCCTTCTCCGTCTAGGCCTATTGTCAGCAGCAACAGCAGCACTGACTTCAGTGTCTAGCACATACAGGTGTAGCAGACGTGCAGCAGCCCTAGCATTTTCTCAGTTAAAATTCCAAAGTCTGTACTGCAATGGTTCAGAGTACTGGAGAAAAAGCAGAATGTAGCGTGTATGCATACTTTTTAGAGCTCTGCTGTAGGTGCAGAATTTCTGATTGGCTAACTATGATGATTCCACCTACCTACAATATAATTAACATAATTTATTGTCACTGTTTTAGCTTCAACAAGGGTCAAAACTAATTAAATACATTTCACCATGCAAACATGCACACAAGGTAAACAAAGCTTAGAAGTGAGTAGACAAACCCCCCTGAAAGGACACACTCAGCCAAGTGGCATGCCATGCAAACAGGTGCACCTAAGCTGAAATGAGCTTAGAAGTCAGTAGACACACCCTCTCTGGTGTCAGCTACATCCTGTTTAAACAGCAACATGGTTCTAAGCTTACACAAAGGGGATATGTGGACACGATTACTCCTTTCTGCTATTCAGTAACTCCACCCTATTTACATAGGTATCCATGTTCACAGCCTGGAAACTACATGCTTCATAGCCCAAGCACATTAGCAACAGCACCAATGAACCATTGCAGGGACTCCATGCAGAGTCCTGTAACACATTTTTGTTACATAATATTAATTTTATTTTTTTCCAATTTTTTTTATTTTTTTATTTTTCTATAAAGCATGTTTGTCCCCTGTGGCACACAGCACAAACATACCAAGATTATTAAAAAAATTAATTTGTCTTATTTCCTTTAATTTTTCCGACATACAGGATAATAGTTCCATATATGTGTATATATATATATATATATATATATATATATATATATATATATATATATATATATATATATATATAAATATAGATATATGGGTCTACCTGAGAAGGCCGACAAGCGAAATCACTGACAATGAGATGACCGACACCAGAAGACCAACAGCGGAAATACCCGACAAGTGGAAATCCCGACGCTAAAAACACTGACATGCAAAATGAGCGCGACTGTGTAAGTGTGCGATAGTGATGGACTTTAGGGTTAGCATGCGGGTAAGGTAAGTGTGCGATAGTGACGGATTTTAGGGTTAGGGTGCGGCTAAGTTAAGTGTGCGATACTGACGGACTTTAGGGTTAGGGTGCGGGTAAGGTAAGTGTGCGATAGTGACAGACTTTAGGGTTAGGGTGCGGGTAAGGTAAGTGTGCAATAATGATGGACCTTAAGGTTATGGTTTGGGTTAAGGTTAGTGCATAGATAGTTGTGTATGTAAGGTTAAGTGTAGGTTTATCAAGTTTTTGGTGTTCTTGTGTGTATTTTTCAGAACAGGGAATTTGTTTTGTTTTGTTAACTGTTGGGATTGTGATTTGTCGGGCATGTGAACCGTCGTGTTTTTGCACTTTCATGGTTGTGGTGTTGGTGATCTCGTTGTCGGCTTTTTGAGCTTTTGGTGTTGTCAGGTAGCTCCACTAATATATATATATATATATATATATATATATATATATATGTGTGTGTGTGTGTGTGTGTGTGTGTGTGTGTGTGTGTGTGTGTGTGTGTGTGTGTGTGTGTGTGTGTGTGTGTGCGTGTGTGTGCGTGTGTGTGCGGTATGACATTTTTGTCCATATAGCCCCATTTTTATAACCCCTTTTGCCTGTCTACACTCCTGTACACAGCATTGTTCCGCATACACTATGGTCACTGACATGCGGTCTAAACAGATAGCTATCTGCTTGCTGGATCACTTTTCCTGCCTCATTTGCATAGTATTCACCTGCTTATGAAGTGATTTGCATGCCACAGAAGTTTCTGTGTTACAGCGTTTGTGTGCGCCACTCAGTAGTGCTTACTGTATCTAAAAATGTTTTTGCCCATGTAAGCAGAACGGCAAAATGCTTACACAGAAAATAAAATCATGTAAGCTTTATTAAATCCTCCCCATTATCTCTGACCACATTTTATTTAGTGCTATACCTTTCCATACATTCCATCTTCCTTATGCACTAATTTTAACTTATTCTGCACTTTTTATCTCTTTTTGAAATTAAATTGATACATCTGTTCTCCCTCACCGCAAGAAACACCTTACTTTTTTTATTTATTTTTTTAGTAATGTTACTGACCCAGATTTTCCATACAACCTCCTACATTAAATATTACCTGTCCCCTGTCCTTCTTCAGTTTTTAAAATATAATTTTCCTCTTTATAATGTGTGAACTTCCTTCTATGTTCCATGTATTGAAGTAAATACTCAGGTTGATATTTTATCTATTTTTATTTTGAATTTGTTAAGTGGGGTAGAGCACTGATCCCACTGCACCCACTTCAGTCTCATCCCGGGAAAACACAGTAGATACATAACATTGTATACCAAGAGAATGACAAAACACAATATATACGTATATTATATACATCATGACTATCATAGATGGCTTGAGGGTATGAAGGCCATTGATAAACTGTATTATATACAGAGTGCCTGAGAAAAGCACAGTATATACATTCATTATATAGAGGGATGCATTACAGTTAGCATGGTAAAAGAATCACAATCAAAAATAAAGTCAGAGCCAGGTAAGTAGACAGAAGAAGGGAATAAAGAAGTTAAGTTAAATGACCAGAAAGGTAACAGTTGCATTTTCCTAGAGTCTTTATATGTGCTTTTATTGGATGGATGGACTGAATGAAAAATGGGGTAAGAGGAATAATCTTCAAGAAAAGAAGGGAGATATTCCCACCATTTGGGACCAAGGACTGAGAAAGAATAATCTGTACAGTGAAGTCTGGTATGTGGGGGTTTGGAGGAGATGACATGGGTGGTAAAGATGTTTAAGATTGTATATTGGTGTATCTGTGAATAGTCTGGACGGTAGTGGAGCAAAGGTATCTTTTATGATGAGTTTAAATAGTTGAAAGGCAAATTGAAAGCCCACACATTGTTTCAGGGTAGACGGTTAGCTTTGCTAATGGTTTTGCAGTGATGTTCATTTCTTGAGTAGAGAGTGATGAGACTGCAAATGGCATTTGACATGGACGGAACGGTGGAGTTATTTCTTTTAGAAGCTGCAACAATTAGCATGAAACAATATTATAGCTGTGCCTTTACCTACAGCAATTCTGCAGGGTCTGGGTAGAAAAAGGGAGATCCTATAAGTCCAGAATAGGAGGGAGTGATATTTTTTGTGTGTGAAATACAAGTGGAGTAGGAAAGTTAAAAAATGGGTACAAACAACCACCTAGGTATTTGAATGAAGTGACATTTTCAATAGTGTTAAGATAAACAAGGATTTTTGGCAGCCTGGAGATAGAAGTGAGCTTTTGCTTATTGCCAAAAAGTATTGTTTTTGTTTAAGAGAAGTTTCGTATTAATTGTTTATCACTTACCTATTGAATAAGGGCATGAATATCAGCTTGAAGTTTGAGTTAAAGAGAAAAGACAGAATGGTTGGACCAGAATAGGACCATGTCATCAGCATAAAGCAAAAGAGAAAAGTGAGGTAAGTCAAAAGAAAGTTTGTTAATGTAGGTTGAAAAGAGTAGAGATGCCAGCATAGATCCTTAAAACAAAAGAACTCTGGAACGGTGCTGTTATGTATCCAAAAATTTTAATAAAACTCTGCCATAAAAAAACATACAAACTTCTGAGGTATCAGCACCAAGCATTTGTTTTTTGGATTTACTACAGCATAGATCCTTGATGGACATTTTTCTGCAGAAGGACTGATGTAGAGGTTGATGAATTAAAATGAACCCAAATAGGTGGCTAGAGAGGTAACCTGAAGAACATGCTTGCCATTGTCATTTGAATGGCTTACCTTTCTCTGACAAGTAAATGTTTTGCCCCTCTCAGCTCCTTACCACATAATTGCTGGTTCTATACTCTTTGTATGAATGCTTTCTCTTAGGTATAGAGGAGATGTAAATGTCACCATCTCTTCAAGAGAACAGCAAAAAAAAAAAAAAATATTTTTTTTTTTAAACTCCAGCAAACAGTTGCTACAATTCATAACCTGCCTGCATGGAGTGCTAAGACAATCACGTATTAGAAAACAAGTCTTCATTTAAACTGTAGCAAACTACATGCTATAAATGTAACAAATAATTGCATCAGTTTATACCCTGCCTGCATGGACTGCTACGACCATTCCTTCTAAATTCACACCAATCAGGTGACCAGATGCACATCATGCACCTCCCTCCATCCCACCCATTTAGTTCATGTTTGTTTTCTGTGCTGCGACCCTCCTTCCCCAACATCGTTTACTAAAGAAGTCTTCAAATCTGAAGAAAACTGCTTGCCGTAATGTAGCAGCAGTTGCTACTGTTTATACCCTGTCTACATGGAACCCTATGGCACTCATGTTTTAGCATATTCAGTTGAAAACACTTCCCCCCGGATTCATGAAGCTCGGCACAAGGCTGGTGTAAGGCCTGCACCGGCTGTGCAGCATATAAATGGTGTAGTAGCGCCATATGCATATTAATGAAGGTGCGCCGCTACCACATCCACATGCATAGGACTCGTGCGCGAGTGCATGGGGCATTACTAAGCTGTGCCCGGAGGCGTGTCAATGTCAGCTGGCGATGAGCAACCTAAACTGCTGAATATTATAGCCTGCCTGCAATAGTAATCGCACCTAACAGTGTCCGTGGATAATGAAATGTATGCAAAGCATGCAAGACAGTTCCCGGCCACACAAAATGGAGAACAAAACAGAAATGCACGCAACATAATATAAGTTTCCATCCATGGAACAAATGACATTTAAAATCTTGTGTCCGTAATGTACTGCACTGTCAGAAGTTATACCCAGTGGAAGTGAAGCGCATCATGTCAGCGTGCCGCCAATACACACGTCTAGCCCCATGGGTATGGTCACCAGCAGTCCCACAGTGGTAGTGATAGTACACAGCAGGGCAGTTGTGGCTATATAACAACCATAAAGAAACCTGACAGTCCATATTGTATACCAAACACACACAAACATATGTATATTAAAATGTGCTATACACATGAACAGGAACGTAACCGTCACATACACATAGGATGCTATATGCGGAACCGGGATATCCAAAAGTAGAACCCATGCATGCAAATGCAATACGCAACAACCCCTGTATAGCATATAACCCGTACCCATGTCCGAATGTCCACCAAATCCAGCTACCAGCCTTGTGCATCCGTACACCTACACATAGCGGGTATTCCCCATATGTAGTAGGAAGTATCGTCCTAAGCAGTGTCCGGATTGCAAACATGTATCCCATGTTTGTAAATATCCCATCACAGGTACGTAAATCCAAATGGCCGTGCGTTAATGTTACGACAAAATGTGTGTACATCCCGCGTGGGATAAGTAACCTGTTGAAACCTCAGAGTTGTTTACATGCCACGGTGTCCATTACTGTACACATCTGGACAAAACATGTATGTGTAGTCACGGTACTGGTCAGTATCTACACAGACATGCAATTCATACTACGCTGGATGGAACAGCTGTCCACCATGCAGGTCACCCCACTAGGGTTGCCACCTGTTCAGATGGCCAAGGTGGAACATCCCTTGTAGAAATGTGAGAATTTGCAGGATAAAACATACCCCCGGCCTGTGCAAAGTACAGAATTACAAAACAGACATGCAGGAAAGGTGAATAAACCACAGCATTCCAAACCATTGGCCAGAAAGTGACAGTCCAGCAAGTTCTACACTTTAAACATGCAGATAGGTGTCCATTGCAGGACTCCAAAAATTGAATCTTACGTAGTGTCAACCGACATTGACGCAAAACAAGTGACCACAGCAAATACGAAATAGCTGTACATGCAACAGTATCAGGTGCAAGGGTGACGACACATGTGTCGATAGAATGTATGATGTATGAACTGATATCCGGAGAGTGGGGAGTGCATATAAGTGTCTCCACACTTCAGTACCGCACACATTAAACATGTGTAATGGGTACTGTAGAGGGTTGTCAGGTATGGGAATCATGGGCATGCAGAAATGGGCCTAGGTGTTGTTTGGCAGGGATTTCATAGGCCCGCCCCGTGGGAGTGATGTGGGTATAGCACACACCTATATTCTCAATAATGGGGCAAACCATCCACTGGATATTGCGGAAACCATTTTGGCAATATGTAGGGCCCTATATCAGTGTCATGTAGGCAATTATCATGGATGGACATGCGTACAACCAAGATGGTCCCCATAACTGGCAAACTGTCAGAATAACACAGCTGCACTGAGGCATAGTACATGAAATACAAATATTGACTATATTAGATATACCCCAGACAAAGTCAGAACGTCGTGAGAATACTGGCGTACCCATGAATACGGATGTTATGAGTGTTACTAATCATGTAATGGAAATGTCAGTCACTATTATCTACCGCACAGTCCGTAATGCCTTGCCAGCTATTTACCAGAAAGGCACATCACTATGACAAATGTAACAAGGTCAAACGTCAGGGCATTTACCCATAATGTGTACAGGTTAGGGGTATGAAGGTAACCTGTCCAAAATACATGTACTGAACTAGTGATACTAGGTGGACAGGTGAGGAAAAAAAACATCAGGACAAATGAGAAAACATGTACAAGACACACGCATGTACTCTGACAAATGTGAATGACAACGTATGCCCTGTGAATGTCAATGTGGAAGGTTAATAGACACAAAAGTAATGTGTCCCTCAGGGTGTCATGCAGTGTCACAGTAACAATGTGATGATAGTGGGACATACAAGAGCCATGCACACAGCACAAATAGACATACACACATCAAAACTAGGCCATGATACATGAAGCCTCCGGCGTGTACGAGTACAGTGAGAGTACAGCAAGGATAGATGTCTGCCAAGATATACAGCAAATGCCTGTAAGGGCATGTAGCACCACCCGTAACATGGACGTTGCATGGACAATGTTGGGAGTTGCAACATACCTCATTGGTATGTGAAAGCTATGCAAATATGCGATACATAAAACAGTCAGCTGTCCATGCAAGAGCAGAGGTATGGGCAGAAAATAGATTTTATATATATATATATATATATATATATATATATATATATATAGAGAGAGAGAGAGAGAGATAAAGACACACACACACACACACACACACACACACATGTGGCAGGGCTGGTAATCGAACCTACACATGACTACCCTATTACACTACAGCATGACGCATTTACAGAACATGCTACCAAGATTACTAAACATAGCAGACACACAGGCATTCTACTAGGTGCATGTCAACATCCGCAAAGACAAAGACGTCAGCAGGATACATCTGTGTTGCGAAGCATCTAAAAGCATAACCTGAGTCCCCAGGCGGACAGGAGCATGCACACACACACACCTGGCAGGCCTGGGAATCAAACTTACACCTAACTACCCTATCACACTACAGCATGACGCATTTACAGAACGTGCTACCGAGACTACTGAGCACAGCACTCCCAGAGGCATACTTCTAGGTGGATGACATCATCCGCAAAGGCAAAGATGCCGATAGGGAATGTATGTGTTGTGAGACATCTAAAAGCTTTACTGTGTCCCCAGGCAGCTGGAAAAACACACACTTGGAAGGGCCGGGAGTTGAACACACACCTACCTACTCTAACACACTACAGCATTACGCATTTACAGAATGCGCTACCGAGATTACTGAACACAGCACACGGAGAGGCATACTTACTTCTAGGTGGGTGACATCATCCGCAAAGGCAAAGACACCGATAGGGAATGTATGTGTTGTGAGGCATCTAAAAGCATTACTGTGTCCCCAGGCAGCTGGAAACACACACACACACACACACACACACACACACTTGGAAGGACCAGGAGTTGAACACACACCTACCTACTCTAACACACTAGAGCATTACGCATTTACAGAACACGCTACCGAGATTACTGAACACAGCACTCCCAGAGGTATACTTCTAGATGGGTGACATCATCCACAAAGGCAAAGACGCTGATAGGGAATGTATGTGTTGTGAGGCATCTAAAAGCATTACTGTGTCCCCAGGCAGCTGGAAACACACACACACACACACTTGCAAAGGCCGGGAGTTGAACACACACCTACCTACTCTAACACACTACAGCATTACGCATTTACAGAACGCGCTACCAAGATTACTGAACACAGCACTCCCAGAGGCATACTTCTAGGTGGGTGACATCATCCGCAAAGGCAAAGATGCCGATAGGGAATGTATGTGTTGTGAGGCATCTAAAAGCATTACTGTGTCCCCAGGCAGCTGGAATCACACACACAAACACACTTGGAAGGGCCGGGAGTTGAACACACACCTACCTACTCTAACACACTACAGCATTACACATTTACAGAACTCGCTACCGAGATTACTAAACACAACACTCCCAGAGGCATGCATCTAGGTGGGTGACATCATCCGCAAAGGCAAAGACGCCGATAGGGAATGTATGTGTTGTGAGGCATCTAAAAGCATTACTGTGTCCCCAGGCAGCTGGAAACACACACACAGACACACTTGGAAGGGCCGGGAGTAGAACACACACCTACCTACTCTAACACACTACAGTATTACGCATTTACAAAATGCGCTACTGAGATTACTGAACACAGCACTCCCAGAGGCATACTTCTAGGTGGGTGACATCATCCGCAAAGGCAAAGACGCCGATAGGGAATGTATGTGATGTGAGGCATCTAAAAGCATTACTGTGTCCCCAGGCAGCTGGAAACACACACACGGAAAGGCTGGGAGTTGAACACACACCTACCTACTCTAACACACTACAGCATTACGCATTTACAGAACACACTACCGAGAATCCTGAACACAGCACTCCCAGAGGCATACTTCTAGGTGGGTGACATCATCTGCAAAGGCAAAGACGCCGATAGGGAATGCATGTGTTGTGTGGCATCTAAAAGCTTTACTGTGTCCCCAGGCAGCTGGAAACACACACACATACTTGGAAGGGCCGGGAGTTGAACACACACCTACCTACTCTAACACACTATAGCATTACGCATTTACAGAATGCGCTACCGAGATTACTGAACACAGCACTCCAAGAGGCATACTTCTAGGTGGGTGACATCATCCGCAAAGGCAAAGATGCCGATAGGGAATGTTTAGAGAGTGAGCGGTCTGAAAGCATATTACCATCCCAAGGTAGACGTAGACAAACACGCGAGTGCTGTCAACGGACCAACTAAATATCTATGGAGCACAGCAACACTGAATAAATATGGGATGCGCCACAGACAGTACACCCTTCAAGAGAGCAACAAGTGTGTTCAATGTAGGCATCCATCGTGACATTGAAATTGGACATCTGGTGCCTGGATGACCACCATGGCTATACAGGATGTCAATGGCCATGCCCACACGCTTAGTATCACATGTCTGTTTGGAATGTACTGTGTGTCCATCTACACAATGGTGTACTGGGCATGCTCACACACTTAGCTGTTGCAAAGGGCCATCTTGCATGCACACGGATTCTAATCACAGAAGGGCGCAGTGTGGAATGTACTGTGTGTCCATCTACACAACGGCGTACTGGGCATGCTCACACAGCAGTTGCAAAGGGCCATCTTGCATGCACACGGAGTCTAATCACGGAAGAGCGCAGTGTGGAATGTACTGTGTCTCTATCTACACAATGGTGTACTGGGCATGCTCACACACTTAGCTGTTGCAAAGGGCCAACTTGCATGCACCCGGAGTCTAATCACGGAAGGGCGCAGTGTGGAATGTACTGTGTGTCCATCTACACAACGGCGTACTGGGCATGCTCACACACTTAGCAGTTGCAAAGGGCCATCTTGCATGCACATGGAGTCTAATCACGGAAGGGCACAGTGTGGAATGTACTGTGTGTCCTTCTACACAACGGCATACTGGGCATGCTCACACACTTAGCTGTTGCAAAGGGCCGACTTGCATGCACATGGAGTCTAATCACGGAAGGGTGCAGTGTGGAATGTACTGTGTGTCCATCTACACAACGGCTTACTGGGCATGCTCACACACTTAGCAGTTGCAAAGGGCCATCTTGCATGCACACAGAGTCTAATCACGGAAGGGCGCAGCATGGAATGTACTGTGTGTCCATCTACACAGCGGCGTCCTGGGCATGCTCACACACTTAGCTGTTGCAAAGGGCAATCTCGCATGCAGATGGAGTGTACACACAGAAGGGCACAGTAAGGTATAACTGCCCTCACGCACAGGGCGGTCACACATGCAGTGACCTGTACACACACAGCTGCCATCACAGCTGTCACAGGTGCAGGTCACACACGTACACACTGCAGTGTACACTGTAGCTGTCAAGTCAGCACCATGTCGTTGGTGCAGCACTACACAGCCATACGGTCCAACAACACCATGTGACAAATGACCACTGGGCTGTACAGCGGTGTACACCAGCTGTGCAGAGTAAACACGTACCAACAGGGATCCAACAGGTGTTATGCATTGCAATGATACCAGTATACATGAACAGGTCGGCTCAAGACATACCATGACCCTTACACAGTTGTGACACCTGACTGTTGCTGTACACCAATGAACACATGTCTGGGTATGTCATACATGTGATTGTGTGGATGTGTGCATGGACTGCACACACAACACATACATACATGGCTTTTGATGTACCTCGTGCATAACACTGGCCTAATCAATGCTACACATTCAAATTGAATGTGGGCCCATGTCTGTTGAATGCTCACACTACAGGGAGTAGCAGTGTTGACCAGGATACATACCCTTGTACTGGTCACCTGTGACACCCGTGATATCATACCACAGTCCATGTGTTATGTATGTCAACACACATGTCCAACAATAGCAATGCATACAAACATGGCAACAGGAGACACATGTGACATCTGTACTGTGCATGCAGCAAACATGCATGTGCAGTGGCCAATGTCCGTAACATAGTTGCACCTACCTACGACATGCAGACGCAATGCACTCCCATCATTGACATTTGTATACGGTGACATACAAACAGCACGTATGGAGGGATGTATGTACATAACGTGGTGAACCACCTGCCTAGATGTATGTGTGCAGGGGGTGGCTCACAGTTGTGTCACACACCATCCTATCATGCCATGTGCTAACTGTACGCTATGTCGCTGTTAGGTGACGGTGCTGACATAATGCATACACAGCGGTCAGGTGTTAACAACTATATGTCATATGGCACCTGTAACACCTACAACCTCTGGTGTGTATATAGCAGCACATTTGCCAGATATAGCGTTGGTACACATAATGCAATCAATACCGCTGCATGTCCATCAAACGTGTCATCATATGGCTGGTGTATCATTCCCAGCACTGCCATGTGTGTCCGAATGTGTGACCAGGGATGCCACATATCACGGGGAATATGTCCCAGTTGCTACACATCCCTGTACACCATTGTAGAGAAGTGTACATACGTCAGTGTGGGAAGCATGACGTTCACGGGTGAGGTGCATCACACACATCGGCTGTCCGTATACACATGTGTGGTCACCACAGTGTGTGTGTGTCTGTATGTATGTCTGGTGCTTGGTGTGAGTGTGTATGCTAATATACGGTGGTAAATTATCACTGGTCCCATGTGTTGACTAACCCATAATGGTGATGCATTGCAAAACCCTGTTGATGCCATAGGTCCCAGCCATACTGGCTACCTGTGCATGTCCCTTCTCTGTGACATGTCGTGTGGGTGCATAGTACTATGAGGGTGATGACTACAAAGGCAAGGGTCCCCAGCTGCACACTATGGGGTGTGCATTATAGTGGTGTACACCCCGTGACTGCGGCCATGTTCACGTACTGTTACAGGGTCCTACTGCTGCACAGTGTGGCCTCCAGCTACCAAGTGACACCTCACATCATCATTGGCCAGGCCGCTGTGTAAAACCCCTGCACCATGTCACCATACCTGTAATGTGTCCTGCTATGTATGTCACGTCTCTGTCCAGTGTAGCCTGTGGCACCGACCACATGCATCAGGTGCAGTATATGTGCGGACATCTGTGTCATGTTTGTGTGTCCAACAGTCAGGATGAAGGTACATGTAGCATGCTGATATTGCCAGACGTGCCTGTGTGTACAACACAGTTACACGTGGGGGACTGCAAACACTGCTACCTGTAGGCACATGCAAGTACACCATAGGAGGGAACCAGGGTATCACAACCAACATGGTGCTACAGATGTAACAGAGACACATACCATGAACACATCACAATGCATGCTGCACCTGCACTACATGGTGTGACTGGTGCATGTCAACAGTACACAACCTATGCCACATACACAACTCAGTATTCACACACAACCACTGCAACATACACATCCTTCACTATGCATACACAGGTATTACATACACCTCTCACTATGCTATTCACTCTGTGCATCAGAATATTTGTGCATAACCCTGCACCGTTGGTGTGGATGACAGGGATGCAGCACAGGCTTCATCATATGCACAGGGTGATATGTTTGCCAGGGGCATAGGCTGCACACAACCACTGCAACATACACATCCCTCACTATGCATACACAGGTATTACATACACCTCCCACTATGCTGTTCACCCTGTGCATCAGAATATATGTGCATAACCCTGCACCGATGGTGTGGATGACAGGGATGCGGCACAGGCTTCATCATATGCACAGGGTGATATGTTTGCCAGGGGCATAGGCTGCACCAATGGATAAAATCATGTGTGTGTGTAAGGGCCAGTGAGTTGACTGGACATGTCTGTGCAGAATGCATGTGGATGTTGTGGAGCCCTACAGTTGTGTTTGCTGTGTGTGTGTATGTGTGTACACAGTTCTGCCATTTGTGATGCCTACATGGGGTATAATTGACAGCCCCAGATTGTACAGTGCAGGTTGTACAGCTCACTGTGTCTGTCCATGGCCACATGACCTGTGCCTGCCTAGGGTTGCACGGGCACTACCAGGTGGAGGTACAGAGTGGCTACTGTCTGATGACACATGTTTGCTGGAAACATGTCCCTGCTGAGACCATCCAGAGCTACGTCCACGTAGCCTTCTGTGTCCTGGTGTTGACAGCGCAGCAGCAGCTGCACTGCTACTGCTACCAGCACTATGGGAGCGGGCATGTGAGGTGGCATGCTTATGTCGACCTACACTAGGTGGTGTTGCTGGCCTACATCCACGTGGCCTACGCCTTACTCCTACCAGGTGTTCCAGCACAGACAGCTCCCGCTCACGGATTGCCATGCCTCGGTCAAGGATTCCGGCCATTTCACCTAGTCACCTATCCAGAACATTAGCAATCTGCTGTTGAGCATTTGCCAATGCCTGGATGTTGTCATTTAGGGTATGGATAGCAGCCCTCTGCAGCCTCTGCCCTTCTCTGTTCTGCCATCCAGCACGTGTCTGTGCCGCCATTACAGTCTGGAACATGCGTCTGGTGATACCAGCTGCTGCGCTCTGTCCTGCAGGTGCATGTCTGCCAGAGGTCCTCCTACAAGCATCACCGGCCACATGCCTGTGTGGCACATCTGCAGTCATAACACTGACACTATGGTGTGTAGACACACCTTCTGTAGCCACCACACATTCCTGTTCCACACCAAAAGATGCTGACTGTCCTTCCACTATGGCCACCGGTGATGCGGTATGTGTTGGCAGCAGAACTGTGTGCGGGGAAGAGGGGGGCATAGCTGGGATGGTAACCATTGGCACAGATTCAGCCCCTGACAACCCTGCCTGTACCTCATACATATGTTCATCACCGCTAGTATCTGTGGGGACACTAACATCAGATGGACCACAGGAGGGTAACGCACCTACATCACCTGTGAATGCAAAGAAATACTGTAAAGTACAATAGACACAGACACACACTCAGATACACACACAGATACACACACAGACACACACACAGAGACACACACAGACACACCATGCATGTGATTTGTCAGATGGCATGCAGCATGCCTGCGATAGAGCAGAGGGCATGCAGCTCAGACATTAATAGTGTTAGTAAGCATACCTCCCTGGGGTGCACACTACAGCAAGCAGGTGTCATATCAGTAGGCATGCAGTTCACACAATCATGGTAGCATGCATGCATCCCTGTGATACACCATGTGGCCCAGAACAGGATAACAGTACACATGGCTGACGTGACCTTGACATGTAATTTGCTGACATGTGCATTAACATGCATACATGTTTGACACAATGGTGTCCTGACACATGTACAGCATCATAATGGGCTTCACATTGCAGTGTTGTGTGTATGCCCTACAGATAGAAAGCATGTTTAGCAAATGTGCATGAGCACGGGAGGGCAGTGTGAGCCGTCTACATTGCTATACAGTGTGAAGTACAGACACTGTGCCATTGCATGGCAACATGAGGCATGTATGTTGCTGTAGAATGCATAATATGTACACATTGCATAGCCATAACTGCAACACAGTCGTGATGTTCGACAGATCGTATACGGTAGACTTCAGTGACACCTCCAGTAGCTGTGCACAGGCTTTTAGGTTGTCCACTGTACCACATCAACTGTATAATCGGTCAACTAAGGCTATAATTGGACCATGTGTGGACAATGTGCAACAGGGTGTATACACATCCCATGTACTGTGTGGCTACATGTCTCTGGCCATCCCCCATGGCCATGTGTGCACATGTGGTGGCCAATTGTGTGTGATGGGCATCTTCTCCTCATGTCTGTGTGGTCCCATATGACATACACCCATACATGTCAGATATGTCACATTCCACAGGTCTATGCAGACAATGGGTTGTATGTTTGGTATGTGGGGTATAGGTCATGTGATAGTGTGACAATATTGCAGACAGAACACTACATGTCTGGGACATGTCAGGTGGCACATCACAATGTGTGCACCTGATGCAGGGGCATATGACACAATGGTGACACTTGTGGGCTGCCCATATCACAGCTCACTGTGTGGTACTGTGTGGGTACTACACATGTTGTTCCAATGCATACTACATATGCCTCCATTGTAGAACACCTCCACCGTTGTATGCACAGCTGACCACACATGTCGCAATGACAAGTACTGTGGTTTCAAGTCTGTGTATCATTACGTGTGAATATATTGCACATGGGTGGTGTGTGTGAATGCACGGTGGTGCGACCTGCATATCGTGACTGGAACAAACATCAGGTGTGCAAGTGTTAACTGGCCACATGGCAAATAGATCTACACTGTAACATGCCTGATACTGATGACAGTCTCACCTGCAACGGACCCATGTCTGTGTGGCACGCCAGAGGTACCTGTATAGGGGTGACACACCAGTATGAACATTATCCATGACTGTATGACAGCCACAGGTTGCACTGTGCATGTGCACACATTCACCTGTATAATAGCATATAGTATGCACATGTGTGCTTACACAACGTAGCATACTGTAGTATGCAGCATGTGTGTCCACATACCTGGCATATGTTGTTACTTTACATTATGAACAGTGACACATGCAACTACATGGGATATAATAGCCATATGTGCATTACTGACTTACCAGGCAACTCCAGGCTCATTGGTTGGGAGACACCCACCTCCACGATGGCAGCTAGTGTTTCTGGATGCTGTTCCCTGGGTGTCCCCAGACTGGCCAGTAGCTCCTCGGTGTGTGTGAGTGGGGGCTGGGTTGGTAACCCACCATCTGTTCCACCTTGTTCCCTGGCGATTGCAGTGGCACGCTGTTCTGCATGTTGTATCAGGTCTGTGCAGTGTCTGCGCACCTGCTGGTAGGTGCGGTTATGGCCACCCACATCGTTCACCCTCCTGCGTAGATCCTGCCCCAGGTCATCCCGCTGCTGGGCATGCTGTGGCACATGGCTGAACAGCAAGTCATAGTTGTCATGGAGCTGTGGGATGAGGACATCATCCTCCTGGCGGGTGTATGCTGGGAGGCGTGTACGGGGCATTATCTGTAAAACATGATGGTGACAGGTCACAGTTTCATAGATGTACAGAGATACTGCTGCATATACATTTCTATGACATCTACTGCTTCTGCACAGTTATCTTTGCAAAGCACAATGACACTGACATGACTGACGTGTTTGTGTCACACATCACACCCATTATACATTGGATATCATCACCATATATGTGTGTCACCTCATTACACTGTTCATACTCCATGTAAATGCTGTCTTGCTGTGGGCATGTCTATTTGCTTGCATTTGTGTTCTTAACTATCTGCACATGCCTCGATGTGTCCACGGTACTACTGTTGACCTGGATGCTGTGTATATGTCACATATCAACACAGACACAGCCGGAATGGACTTGAGCAGTGACAATGCACACATACGCATGGACACCTGTACATGCATGTGTTTTGCCATATACATCTACACAGCACTGTACAACTGTTCAACATCCTGATACGGATCGCCTGTATTACACATGTGATAGACATGGGACAATGGATAGTCAGACGACATTCGCAGGGATGGTCATCAACCATAGCATGTGCGGGCATGGTTTCCACTCTGTTACAGATGGCCATTGTGCTACCACAAGCTGCATCAGTGCCACATTACTGATCCAGTCAGTTGATAGTACATCTACCATGCGGCCATCACACCATGTATGACTGGGATGACATCTGCAGCTTTGATGGACAGGGTTGCATGGTATGGTGGGAGTATGTTACATATATGGCACAGGGATCTGTCCAGCCTGTGGCGATTCTAGTATTAGGATGGTGGCCGTCCATGACATATGTCATATAGATCAGGATATGGACATGTAGCATGTCCATCATCATGGTGTAGCAAAAGTCCTTCTGCAAGGTAGACGGCATGCAGCATAGTGGAGGTGTGGATTGTGAAGGCTGTTATCGCACATCCATGCATAGCCATTACCCCTTACAGGTGGTATGTGATCCAATATTGGTCACCACAGTGGTGTATATGCCTGGCCACTGATCTCCGTGCTCATGGATGGCACCCTGACATGACATGGGTACGTCAGATGACTACCTAAGGGGCCTGGAGATGTCACCATGTCGGGGGTGCACTGCACAGCACCATCCCTTACACAGTGTCCATAATGTTGACCACAGCCTAGGTAGCAGTTTATGGGTACAGGGATGTTTACCTAGCGGTGACACTGCTGGTATCATCCATCAGACTGTGCACATATGTCACACACCTCACACACACAGCCCATTCTGTATGTTGTTCACAACACTGACAGAGCTAAACTGATAGGTCATGGCCATTCACAGCCTTACATACATAGATGCCTAACATTTGTGTGTGTGGTATGGGCTACAATGAGGGTGGGGTACAACACATTAACCCTGTTCTACTGTATCTGGCACAGATGTGCTGTGCACATGTCACTCTTGCACCTTTTGTAGTTGTGGGTCTGTCAACAGGCCACTGGTGGAACACACCTGTGACATGCAAAGGTATTTGTAATCAAATATCCATGCTATCTTGTACATCTGTACTGCTAACATCTACAGTGCTAATGGTTCATGGACATGCACACCATACTCAGCAGGGTTATAGTGCGGTGCCACCCTAAATGACTGTCATCACCACTTGTGTGTTGATATTATCCAACACCCTATCTGTATTGTATGGTCATGCTAGGCACTTGTTCAGAACATGTGAGCATGTCATGACCTAATGATTACTATAGCGCCCATTCCACACCATTTCCCACAGGTACACTGGCTGTCCTACACTTCCCAGCTTGCTTACAGTACGACAGCTGTTGTACACACGTAACGCACATATCCTGTGGGACATGGTTGTATATGCAGGCATGTCCAACTGTCACTTACCAGTGCTAGTGCCTGTCTATATGAGGGATATGTCGTACATGTGGCAATAGAGCAATTGTCCCGTGTACACATTCAATGCTCACTTCCCAACTTACGGCACTACAGCCTGTGGGGGATGCACGTCTGTAGCTGTGCTGGGCCCATAGCTCTCAGGTGTACCTCATTAAGGGGAACGTACCTCATTTGGGGTTCTAAAAGGTGCATGTTCCTCAAGGTTCCACATTGGAAGGGTCTGTCACACATTCATTGTTGTACATAGTTTACCTGCTAGCCATGGCAAGATAGATGAAAATCATAGTAATTCATTGGAATATCTGTTTTATACGTAAGACCAGCCTATTTTAGCCATCATATGCCTTTCCTAGTTGACGCTGTTAGTAAGCCAGTTGTAAGTGTTCCACATTTCACTCATTTGTCACATTGTATGAGGGCTAATGTTCCTCATTTTGGGGACAGGAGGCTGACAGCTATGGCTGGGGGTAATGCTGTCGCCAACCCTGACTGCACCTGACAGTCATTTGGGGATGTGTAACATTCGCAACACACCCCACCCATCACATAGTCTCACATAATCTACACCACTGGCCACACCTATGAGGACAACCTGTGCAGTACGTCTCCATACTCACTGTAGGCACCAGAGGTAGCCCCATCATGGAAGGCAACATCACCAGCTTATAGCCCACAGAGTCATGTGTGCCCACCACATACAGCCAATAGTGTGTTATAACATTCACAACACACCAGTCATAGCTGACTCTGTAGGGTGTCACACTGCAGTTCCACACAGCAGGCTACACAAGGTGTTAGTCGCTTACATCTTGCTGTCAGGTAACTGCTTCTGCAACCTAACCTATGCACCCATGCCACACCTCACCGGGTACGATATGTCTGTCATTCGCCAAGTTAGTGTGACTGCCCTGTGATGCCACTTCACAGACTACGTGTGCAGGGACATGCAATAGCTCACCAGTCTTATAGCCCTGAGGGTGTGGTCCTAACACTGGGGAGCATTTTGCATTCGTCCAGACACGATACCACTGTACAATGACCGACTGTGTCACTTCAACTGTTGCCTATGCTCCTATTGTCATTCCACAGGCATGTGGTATCTGTCCGCTATGACTGTCCTGGTCAAACACAATGCTGTGGCACAGATGACTTGCACCTGTCAGCCCTGGGAGTACAGCTCACATGCTAGGCTCTTGCTGCTGCTATACTGCCTGTCCTGCACAGTTTCCAATAACTGTCACTGGCAGGGCGGTAACTGGCATGCGCGACATGGGGTCATGTGACACATTGCTTGCATCTTCCCCTGTGATGCACGCAATCAAGGCACACCTTATAATGCACCACTCCAACATCTCTGCAGTGACTGGGACCTGCCTGTAGGCTCTGCAGAGCACACCTGCAATGACAGGTTATAGACGGACCATACCTTCCAGGCACATACCTGGACTGGCACACCAACAGCTGAGGGGTTCCCATATCCCACTATGTTTTGCATACATCCTGGCAAGTTGCTTAGCACAATGCATCAGAGGTGCTCCATGTGCAACTTACTGTGTCCGAGACTGCTATACACATTGTAACAAGCGACAGAGTCAATGTCATACCCCACGGGTAGCATACCTTCTATGCTGGTATAGTGGACAGTGGGCCTCAGCTACTACTGATGTGTGACTGACACTACCCCACACTTCACTGGGATAGCCACTCATGTACCAACACATCCATGAGTCATACCCTCCACTCTGCTGGATCAACACATACACACCACCTCCAAGACCTACATTACCCTTGGCATGAACATGAACACTACCACCATGTGACTGGTGTTACACACCTGGGGTTATCCCCTCATTGGTGGATTCTAAACATATGCTAATCTACCTTGTTAGCCACATCCCGGCAACACACCCATCACAGCATACACAATACATGTGTACTACTACACCTACCACAGACATCTGCTGACAGTGGTTGTTAACATCATGACACCTGTGCAGATGGACAATGCACATACAAATGCTGACACATACCCCAGTGCACTTAATTAGCATCTACACAACTGCATGGATCATGCTATTTCACACAGAGCCATGATGGTACACACCAGATAACAGACACCACTCTGGTGGTCATGTTCCACGGGCATATGATGTACAACAACAGGTGTAGGCTGTTGCACAGTGGTGGACATTCCCATGTGTGGGGAGGCTCACTGGTCAGCTGTGGTGGGGCCACAGGGTCCCTCATCACATACTCCAAGACTAGCTACGTAAACATGACTGCCACACATTCTGGGGTGTACCACCAGGCATTATGGTGGTATGTCAGTATTTGATGGCAACACCCACATCTGCTGTAACATACAACAGTCACTCAGGAACATTGCAGACCCAGGTATTGTTGGCAACATGCTGGAGGATGGATTCAATGCTGACAGTACACCCTCTCAGTCATTACAGGGCCGCAATCCATACATGAACATTGTGGTGTCCCTGTGGTCACACCTACACAGTACTGACCTACACTCTATGTGTCCTGGGACACTGGCCTCATGTCACCTTCCAGCGTCCCAGGCTGTGATGTCCACCAACCTCTGAATTACTTGTCTCCCCACTAGGCCACCATATTCAGTAATAGCCTTGTTTCAGACATTGTACACCCTGAATGGCACACAGCAGCATTTATCACACTACACACAGGTGGCACCGCATTGGACGAGTGGGACTATAGTCCAACTCACCTGACTGGACTGTTCTGCATGGCTATGGGGCACATCATCAAGGACGTCATTCTCAGAGACATTGTTGGTCTCCCGTCCTCTGCTGCCACCCGGGTTGGGCTTGTTAAGGCCAGAGCATGGCCCCTACACATGGTGGACTCCTTTCATACAGTTACCAGGGCAGTTGCTGATGGTACGGTAATCCACACATCCTACATTGTCCTCTCATTGCCTTTCAGCACCATTCCCCATTCTGGTATTGACAACATACACATCCACCTGCACATCATACCCTGTGTCTCAGGATGTTATGCTATGTGGCAAATGGACAGGACACACAGTGAGACCAGCATACCATAGTACCTACTACATGTCAGGTATTTTGGTATACCACAGTCCTCAGTCATAGGGCCCCTCATGTTAAGTATATGCTTCCCTGCGGAACAGGCTGGGACAGGGGATGTTCCCTGCCTAGCTTTAGAACCCCTACATACCAAGTGCCATGATTGCCCCACCAGCTAATACTGACTCCAACCATACGGGTGTCTCTGTGACAGATACATAATATGACTATCATGGCATCAAGCTGCATGACACAAGGTGCATGCACATCACCTTTGCATTACACCATTCACCCACTGACTATCACAATGATGGTAGTCCCCTACATACATATCACATTGTACATGTTTGCAGTACACACATATGTCGCACCCACTCCTGTGGTTACTGTATTGCCACTGTCGCGTGGATATCCTCCTACGTGGCCACACCTATCTGTACTGGGTGTGTAACTAGTACATAGGCACCCATTGTACCTCTGAACTCAAGACATCTACACACATTCAAGGGTACACCACCCCATTTAGGGTGTACCTTACACAACAGCTACAGATTTACATGCCACAACATTAATACGCCATGACGTTTACTGAGCTCCGACAGTTTAAATATGCGTCTGCACTACGGACACCAGATCTGTACACATTTGCATACTACATACTCAGGGGTGACCTCTGCTGATCAGACAGGGTCCATGTCCACAACATTATTGATGGATATACTCCTCATACACAAGATAAGCAGAGGCCACTGTGAGCAACATGCTCATGGATATGTGCACAAATGCCACAATGAGTGGGATGTGATTCTGGGTTACATTCCCAAACAGGACACTCACCATGCTGTGGAACATAAGTCCTCTGTACATCACACAGGGACACTCAGTAGCACTGTTCATGTGATACCTCCCTTGGTGGTTGGGAGACACATGTAGGCCTGGGATCACTGCAGTGGCTGTACTGTGCAGTGGTGCAGGTGACACCTGGCTCTGCTCTTCACAGGACACTACCCTGGAGAGGTGCCACTAGTGTGAACACTGTAGTTGTGCTTACACATGGACTTGACAGACTGCATAGTACCCCACTATGCACCTGTGCAGCTATTACATGTCCTTTGTGCATGGCTACTTGGTAGTCCTTCCATTTAGATTAGCTATCATGCTATTACTATGTCCCATACCTACAGGCCATATGTATCCTGTTATTGTACATACCAATAGATGGTACCTGTGGTATGCATGATATGCCTGTTATGCTGTGTAGAATATCTGTCATATCTACCTATAATACTATACATTACACATATTTCACATAGTATCCCATAATGCAAAGCATACTTGCTCAGCGGGACCACCTTACATATGTCATTAATGTTATTTACCCAAACACATGCGTGCTGTGACAGTATATCAACATATACTATCCCCTGCTATGGCACGTCCTTGTTGGACATACCCTACCACTGACGGCTGGTTGTATGGCATTGCTCTGTTTAATGGCCTCATGTAGCATCCCTTCTGGTGTCTGTGCTGTGTACCTTGTGTCCCACTGCTGGACGCACAGATTCTACAAGCGTTAGTATGCTCAGCAAGACATCACTACATCAATACCTTTCCCCACTTTATGCATAGCGGACATGTTTAATTAATGCAAACCAGGCTATACATACAGTAAAACTAATTAATACAGATCATGCTATACATAACCTTACATATCGAGCATTCTACATACCTTGTTGTCATTACGGTGTTTGGTTTCTATCTCTCTCACAGTGTTTCAACTGTTTTTCAGTATGAGCATACGGTTTGAATGTCTGGCAAGTCATCCTTATATGCGTTGATACCTGAAACATGTGGATTCTTCCCACCAATTGGTGTTCCTGAGTGACTAATTACTTGCATATCAGCTGTGCAGCTACTCCATTTGCCAATTACGCGGCGACAGTGGGGTATAATTTGATTCTCCACTTGGGCCTTGCCTATTTGCCCTACCTTCGGGGAGATGGTCTGTATTGTGTTTTGTTATGAGTAACTGCAACTGCTATGCATGGAGACAAGTATAGTTTGGATTCATGTCCCCCGTGGATTGTGTGTGACAGGTAGAGTATTTGGTTCAACATGTGGGTGTACCTGTCATCCCAACGTCTGTTAACGGAGTATTGCAATCAATACCTGTAACATGGCTGTTTGTTCCATTATACAACGCCTGCAATATTGCATGTCGCCTTTAATTGTGTCTCTCACACGGTATGTTGAGGGTTCTGCAAATGTAATTGACTGACTGGATGTTTGTGCTGCTATTACAGTTTGTATTGCTTCAGTTTCTAGTGTGGGGTATGTCAGTGGTTATACGTAACATATACGGTTTGTGGGCCTTGCATTTCTACATAATCCATATATATGTGTGTGGGCTCTGTCCCTGATTAGAGAGCTAACAGTTAATAGACTTATGTTACGGGATTGTACGTTGGGCCATTGTTAATTGGTTTCTATATCGTCTGCAGGTGAGCTTGCTACTTGTATACCTCCGTAATTGCAGCGATATATCAGGGGATATGAGTAGGTGACAGCTATCCCTTGTATTTCTGTCCCAGATATTTGCAGTCATTGTGGTTGTGTTGTTAAAAGAGCCTGTTTGCCATGGGTTGCCACCTTATCATATGGTCATTGTTGGATACTTGTGGGACACAAAGCAGTGTTTACAGGCCAACACGTAGCCACGGTCAGTACACAGGTAGCACAGACTTTTATCCTCACTACATACCTATTGTTGTGACTTTGGATACTTATGATATTGCATGTAACATTTAAGTTTCTTACATACAGGCATAACTATTAAATACGACTGTTACATTATATATGGGACATATTTATGTCCTACCATCTTGGACATTTGCCCTTTGTACTGTTTTATGTCAGGACACGCCTGCCCAGGGTGGGGATGTTCCTCCTACTGTGGTACAGGTAGTAACCGTATGCCTACGGCTAGCTATACCCACACCTACCATACTGGTCTGCCTCTGACGTGGCACCAACATACACATGTTGCGGACACACACACATTACAGTCACACAGAAACACACATGGCACCCTCAACGCACACTTACACAGACTACGGCACTCACAGACACAGTTTAACACAGTACCTACGTGGACCGCTATACCGTCAGCGGTGACTAACCGTCCCTTCATATCATCATACTATTACTCGCGGATGTACTGTTCCGGTACTGTGTTCTATCGGTCTTTCAGCCTCGTGGTTACGCATGTCGGTATGTTACACATTCCATGGTTGGTGGTATCCTATTTATTTGTACATCCAAGATGTTATGAATGTCATTGAACTATCTATCATATTTGCAGATATCGCTGAATCCATCTATATCACCATATATCCCTCTATTGCCCTTTCTATCTGTATTATATATATGCATATGTGTACATATATATATATATATCTATATATATATATATATATATATATATATATATATATATATATATATATATATATATCTATATCTATATATATATATATATATATATATAGCTGGCGGGGAACGTGACAGGCACACAGCACCACCATATGCTGTAAGACTCATGTACTGTTCAGGTGTTGGCATTCCGTGTTGTACTGGCTGTTGTGTTTACAATGTTTGAGGGCTGCCTATGTAGGAGTCACACATTGAGCCACCTATACATTACAATTTACAGGTGGTCATGTTTGTGTGCCATCCATTTTACAGTGTGTGCAGGTGGAGAGGTGTCAGTCCGTAGGGGCCTACACGGTCAGTGTATGTGCTATATGTTCCCTCTTTGCCAAGGCGTAGGCATATTGGGCATGCCTCCATCTGCCTACTGGGGCTGGCACAGTGTGTTCATGGTCTGAATTCCTCTGTGCCTGTACTGGCCATGGCAATTGTGGTGGGCTATGAGGGCCTTCACCATTTTGTCCCTGCTGCAGCTGCTTCCGCAGGATCATATTATGTAGCATGGCACATACTATGACGATGTGGGCACACATGCCTGGAGAGTACTGCAAGGCTCCACCAGATGTATCCAAGCACCGGAACCATGATTTCAGCATCCCAAACACACGCTCTATGATGATTCTGGTTTGTGCGTGTGCCTCATTATGGCATTCTTGCATGGGTGTGTGTGCATTTCTGATGGGAGTCATCATCCACGGCTCCAGTGCATAGCCAGCATCCCCCACGAGATGGCCATGTGGGATGCCCCCCCTGACAAATACCTGATACAGCTGTGAGGCATGCCAGATATGGGAGTCATGGTAGCTTCCAGGGCTGCCAGCACACACATCCATGATAATGCCCTGTGCATTGCACATGACCTGGCAGTTGATGGAGTGGAATCCCTTGCGGTTTATGTAGCGCATACCCTGCTCACCGGGTGGTGACTTGATTTGTATGTGCATGCAGTCTATCACACCCAGTACCTCCGGGTATTGTGCCACACGGCGGAAGTGACACATATTGCTGGCCAACTCCTCCTGAGTTCTGGGGAAGTATATCTGCTTATTGGCATGTGGTAACATGGCATCCAGGAACTGGTGTAGTACCCTGGATGCTGATGCCTGTGAGATACCCATTATATCTCCAGTTGGCCTTTGAAAGGTACCTGTGGCCAGTATTCGCAGGCTTACACATACCTTCGTGTCCACTGGTATGGGCTCCCCTCTGTTGTTTCTGGTTCTCAGGCGTGGCCGGCACAGCTCCACTATTTGCTGTAAGATGTCCCTGTCCACCCTGTAACGCTCTACTATCTCCAGGTCATGTAGCCCCTGGTAGATTACCCTTGGTCTGAACACTCTCCTTCTCCTCCGAGGCCTGCAGTGGTTGTCAGCATCATCCTCCACAACACCGTCAGTCTCTACCACATGCTGATGAATCACAGCTATGGCAGCTCCCAACATGTACATTTTAAAAGTTCCCTGTGTGTTTACACCTATGGTGCGGTGTTTGGGAATACACAGGTGTGTGTTGGGTGCTTACACACTTTATACTATTGTGCTGTGAACACCGATGATGTCATGGGGTGTGTATGTACGTTCGTAGCTACAGGTTATGTTATGTGTTTTACTGCCGGAACTACTATTGTGGTGCCTTTGGTGTTGAATTACATTTGCCTGCCGTGGATTACCTCATGACCTTCCCTTTACATTTCTGCGCGTTGCACCTACCATTTTCTGGCGTGCATCCTGCAGCCTACTTTCATTTGTGCTTTCCTGGACCTGGCGTATCTTGCGTTATGTGTGCTACTGCCGGTCTGCTGTCGGTTTGCTTTGCTCTGCTGTGTCAGGTCTCCTATCTTTGCATCCAATACCTTCCCTCCTTTCTTTGCATTCACATGCCTCCCCTATCCTGTTTTGCAGGTTTCTGCAAGCGGACTTGTCAGCTGCCGTCGATTGGCCTTCGTGGGTTGATTGGTGTTGATTGCTCATTAGTACTCCAATTATCCTACTTCCGCATTTCCTTGCCTTCCCCTGACCTTCCTGTTTCTGCTATTGTTTGTGGCGCGTGCATCCAATTACTGGGTTTCGGGCACGTTTTCATCCTCGTACACATGCGCTTTTGGCCACCATGTGTGCTCTCAGCTAAACGATTCCTCCCCACCCCTATCCTGCAGCTTTGCTTAGCAACGGACAGGCCAGATTTGCAATGCTCCAATGTGCTTAGTGCTACAGTGGCACACCCCTCTGCTGATGTCATGTATCTCCTCTGAGCCACTCCTCGGTGTTATAACGCTGCACTGTATGGTACAACCTTCCTCCTGCGGGACATTTGCGATTCAGTATTATCTGCCTCATTTGCATGACATTGACTACTAATTCATAGTTACCGCGCCGAACACCATCGCAAGCCCTTAGCAACCCTTGCACCTTGGTTGTGGTGTTCCATGCCTACCATTGTGTGTTATGCTGTAAACCTGCTTTCTATTACATTGCGATTTTATGACATTTTTATATTATTTCTTTATGTTACAGCTTCCGCACACATGCCCTGCGGTTCTGCTGTGCGTTACTGTGGACATGACATTAAATGTTGTTATTTACGTGTTAGGCATATTTTCTTATGCCATTGGCTGTGTATTTCGCCATTGGCATATGTTCACGTTGTGATACCTGGGTCTGGCCCTCTTCCATAGTTCCAATGTTATGTTTGGGAAAATGTAAACCGTGTTTTTTGGTTTACATTTCCGTGGACTTACGCTACGCCTGCACCACTTCATGAATCACTATATGCCTTCATTTGCATGGTGCAACACTGCACATGGGGCGATTTGCATACCTACGCTGGGGGCTGCGCAGATCTGGCGTACGCCGGTAGTGCACGTGGAATTAGATCGTACCTGAATCGCTCGGCGGCCATATTTGGCATTATAATGCCTACGCTATGCGTGCGCCTGGCGCAAGCTTCATAAATCCCGGGGTTCTTCTTTTAAACTGTAGTAAAAGGCTTGCTCCAAATGCAGTTGCTGCAGTTTAGACCACAAACATACTGCACTGCAGCAATCAGGTTTTACCATAAATACAATACTGGCTTTTAAAAGCCGGCACTGCACTGAAGAGTGGTTAGGGATGGTCAGAGTCTGATTGTGACCACCCAACATTTCGCACCTGGGACCTTTGCACCTGTCGCCCAACTCTAACTATGCTTCTGTTTACAACACCTAAATGGTTAGTTTCTAACAGATGTTGCCTCAAATCTCCCTCTCTATTGATATTATTGGATGGTAGAGTCCAAGCTTTGAACATTTTTTAATAAAGATAATATAGTATTAATTAATTTATTTATTTATTTATTTGTTTGTTTGTTTGTTTATTCATTAGCATTTGTTTTCCAGGATTGCCATCTGGACATTTTGACACTTTTCAGATTATATCCAGGGAGAAAACCTCCAAGTGTAATACACTGACAAAAGGTACAAAAAGCAGATAAGAAAAATTACAGTAACTTTAATCAATTTAACAGAATGAGTGCAATTATAACACATTGTAAAACATAAATAGAGTTTAGAAATGACAACAGTATATATCAAGATATAAACATTTTTAGAAGACATGAATAAAATTAGTATGATGGTTGAAAACAAAGAATGTGGAAGAAAAGAAAAGAGAAAGACATTTGCAGGAGTATGCTTTTAAAAAGTAAGGTTTGAGGATAAAAGTCACAAATGGAGTCCCACAGGGTTCAGTCCTGGGTCCTTTCCTGTTTGGTATATACTTCTCTGACATCCAGGCCAACACAAAGGGACTATGGCTGACAAAGTTCACAGATGATTGCAAGTTGGGAGCTATTATTAACTCCCCAAGTAATGTTGACATCCTACATAAAGCCCTCACTGAGACCAATGACTGATGTCAGAACCATGGCCTTAAGCTCAATGCCAAAAAAATGTGTCATTATCTGCTTTGGGAAAAACCCATTTCCCATGAATTACCACATTGATGGTAGTTCACTGAACACAGAAGGCGTTATAAGAGATCTGGAAGCACACGCTGACAGCAACCTCTCTTTCAACCACCACATTACCACTATGGTCAGAAAGTCCTTCTATGTGGCACATCTCATTACTAAGGGTTTTGCATCCAGGAAGAAAGCGGTCATTGTCTCCCTCTACTCTTCCCTCATTATGCCAGTCATCGAGTAGAATGCCCCATTTGGCATGTGCCTCACTAGACACCTGCAACAACTGGAGAGGCCGCAAAAGTACCTCACAAAGAGGATCCTAGGCCTTAAACACCTGTCCTATATGTTACACAGACCACCGCTTGCTTTACCATAAAGGGTAAATCCTCACAGTTAAACCACAATGGGTTGTAAAAAACAGCAACACCGTCCTCTGGAATCAAACGTATTTAATACGACAACACAAAGAACACAAAGCAGGATTGAGCGCGCTTTCTTCTTGTCACCAAGACTTCATCAGAATCCAATACACACTGCTTCTCACACCATTAAATACTATTCAAACATTGAATAATTAATTAATTAATTAATTAGTTAATTACCTCTTAAATTACATTTATATTAAAAACATATTTGTATATTTCATTTAATTACAACAACAACAAAACTTAATATCCAACCTAAGAAAACATATTATTACTCTGTTAAAATGCATATATATATTATTACATATATTAAAAATATACAACTATATAATATATGATGAAAACAAAGTAAAAGCTGAAAGAAACAGTATTTTTTCAAAATTTGGGGTTATTGGCTAAGAGTTTTAGTGCTGGCTTAATGGAAAGATTGTCATTCATCCCACTAGAACCACAGGTGTCCAGCCTAAGCTGCCACATCAATTCCCTGTATTCAAGTAGGGACTGCCAGTCACCTCCCCTAACTCCCACCTTAACTTCTTCTAAAACCCAAAATTTGATATTAGCATTTCTACAAATCTGGGTATGCCTATATAATGCATTATGATCATTCCCTCTATTAATATCCCTCATATGTTCATAAATTCGTTGTTTTAACCTACGTTCAGTCTTACCAACATAATATTTTTCACGTTAAACAATATGCCAAATAAACTACCCCTTTAGTTTGACAGGTGTAGTACCCTTTACTTCTTAATTTTCTACCTAGTCCACTTAGTACAAGTTCTTTTTCCCCTGATATAAATGAACACTGCCCACATCTCCCACATTTATGTGTCCCCATTTTTTGCTGTGCTCCACTTGGATTAAGTACCTTTTTATATTCAAACAGCTTTTTAAAATTAGTATTTTTCCTATAACTAAATTTCAAAGTCTGCTTAAAATATTCTGTACCTGTATTTAACTTCGAAAACATAATCCAAATCTCATTAATACCTTTCTGTATCCAGTTTATTCTTTTATTTATATTTTTTAAATATCGGAATGTTTGTCTTGATAATTGGTACCTCACGCAATGCGTTGAGAAGAACATTGTACCGAAAAGACTAAGACTAAATAAGTACCCCAACAACATCAGGGGGAATGAACAGTTATTTAAAATAGTTTCAGACATTTTAAATGATTGTGGTATTGCAATATTGAAAGCCATGATTAACAGCAATGTAGAAATTTTGAAAATTAGTAAAAAGAATATAGATAAATTACAGCATGATATTAGCAATGATATGCTTTTTAAAGTATGTGAGTATAAAAACATGTATTGTAAAGTATTACATGAAGTTGATTTTAATGTGAATAAGAATTATAAAAGAAAACTGGGGAAGCTTGAACGTGATTTAAGGGACTACAAAGATGGTAGGGCCTATGTAAACCCTATTAAATACCCCAAGAAATCATATTTTCATGGAATTCGTTCCCCCGTGGGTAGGGGTGGGGGAAGGTCATTCGAATACCAACATAATTCTGGTAACGATAAGGTATTTTTTCATGATGTTCAGCCCTTATATAACGATTATGAAGGTGAACAGAATAGTTCAATAGGCAACAATGAATTAGATCATTTTGACCCTTTAGGGGAAGGAGAGGAAGGTCCACGGAGGTCGGAGAGACTAAAGAAACAGGGCAGACCCTCCTCATATGCAGAAATAACAGGGAAATACCACCAGACGAAACAATATGGAGGAAACGCATACAGATAGAATTACGGACCACATTTTTAGATAGTCCTGGTACTGTGATAATGGATAATTTAGAAGAAATATTCCCGGTGGGAACCATTAATAATAACGACAATATTGTCTATGATATTGACAATAATTTAGCCAATATGGAAGAAATAGTGGATTCCCAGGGAGGGATAGTGGAAGAACAGTGGAATGATGTAAATACGGAAGTTACTAGTTTCCAAAGGAATTGTAATATTAGTACTGAAGGGAACTTCTTTATTTACAACTTCACAGAACTTGAAGTTACTACGGGATTTTTTGGTTTATTTACAAAGGGATTTTCCTTTATACCTGTCAAAAAACCAAATATTGAGCAAATTTTGTTGGATATAAAGTTATTTGCAAGAAAGTTAAATCTAAAATCCATGTTTAAAAACGAAGAGAATGAGTTGGTAGAAAAATTTAGAAGAAGAAGTCTGTTTAACCCTCCTTTACAGCAAGATATTTACCATTTTGAGACACAGGTTATTAATATGGTGAAGGATGGTTTTAAACATAAAAATGAGGTTAAGGAATATAGTAATTTAGAGAGAGAAGAGGTTGAAGTGTTAAGGATGTTACAAAATAATGAAAAGATAAGAATTATGAAACCTGATAAAGGGGGAGGAGTTGTTTTGATGGATGTGTGGGATTACACACGTAGGATGCTGGAAATATTACATTCAGGAGACAGATATCAGATAGCTTCAAGAAATGAATTGAATATATGTTATAGGAAAATTGGCTATTACTTAGAAGATAATTTACTACAAGGAAGTATTGATTTGGAGTTATATAACTATTTAAAAGTAAACAAGCCGGTAATTCCAGAGATTTTCGGCATCCCTAAAATACACAAGGATGTAAATAACCCTCCCCTGAGGCCGATTGTAACATCCCAGTGTTCAAAGACACAGACTTTAGCCATTTATGTGGATAAAAAACTAAAAGAATTTTATAAATACTATCCACACATTCTCATTGATTCCTGGGATTTTCTTACCAAATTTAACACAGTGGTATACCATGAAAATTACATTTTTTTAACAGTAGATGTGGCAGACCTATTTTCGGTTATACCACATGACATAGGTCTATTATGGTTTGAACATATGTTAACTGAATTTGGTTTTTTGAGTAGTAATGATTATAGATTGGTTCTTGAGAGCATGGAATTAGTGTTAAAGAATAACTTTATATATTTTCAAGGGGATATATACCATCAAATGGGGGGGGTGGCAATGGGGTCATCTTGTGCCCCCATATATGCCAACATAATAATGCTCTATTGGGAGCTTGAATATTTATTCAAATCCAGTTATTGGGATTATATCATAAAATATTTTCGTTTCCTGGACGATATTTTTATTGTCTGGAGTGGTACCCAAGACAAGATAGAGGAATTTCTTGAATATCTGCATACAACCACTAACTTTCTAAGATTTACATCTCAACACGATACCATAAAAGTTAATTATTTGGATGTTACAATCATAAAAAATGAGACTAGGAACTGTTATGAGTCAAGGGTTTTTAGGAAAGGGTGCTTCTCTAACTCATATGTGCACTTTGAGAGTGATCACCCAATTTTTCTGAGAAGAAATATTATTAAGGGTCAGATGATCAGGGCATCATGCATGACAAGTGAAAATGATAAGTGTGTGGAGGAAATGAAAACTATTGAAAAACTATTTTTGGAAAGAGGATATCCATCTAAACTTATAAAAAATGTTAAAAAGGAAATTTTGAAGAGGAGGGAAAGTGATTTCCCACCACTTTTGACTAACTCAATAAATAATAATGAAAGAGGTGTAAGAGATTTTAGGAAAGGTAATAATGAAACAAATAAAGGGAATGAACTACCTAGGTTAACACTTACTTACTACAAGGGAATAAACTGGATACAGAAAGGTATTAATGAGATTTGGATTATGTTTTCGAAGTTAAATACAGGTACAGAATATTTTAAGCAGACTTTGAAATTTAGTTATAGGAAAAATACTAATTTTAAAAAGCTGTTTGAATATAAAAAGGTACTTAATCCAAGTGGAGCACAGCAAAAAATGGGGACACATAAATGTGGGAGATGTGGGCAGTGTTCATTTATATCAGGGGAAAAAGAACTTGTACTAAGTGGACTAGGTAGAAAATTAAGAAGTAAAGGGTACTACACCTGTCAAACTAAAGGGGTAGTTTATTTGGCATATTGTTTAACATGTGAAAAATATTATGTTGGTAAGACTGAACGTAGGTTAAAACAACGAATTTATGAACATATGAGGGATATTAATAGAGGGAATGATCATAATGCATTATATAGGCATACCCAGATTTGTAGAAATGCTAATATCAAATTTTGGGTTTTAGAAGAAGTTAAGGTGGGAGTTAGGGGAGGTGACTGGCAGTCCCTACTTGAATACAGGGAATTGATGTGGCAGCTTAGGCTGGACACCTGTGGTTCTAGTGGGATGAATGACAATCTTTCCATTAAGCCAGCACTAAAACTCTTAGCCAATAACCCCAAATTTTGAAAAAATACTGTTTCTTTCAGCTTTTACTTTGTTTTCATCATATATTATATAGTTGTATATTTTTAATATATGTAATAATATATATATGCATTTTAACAGAGTAATAATATGTTTTCTTAGGTTGGATATTAAGTTTTGTTGTTGTTGTAATTAAATGAAATATACAAATATGTTTTTAATATAAATGTAATTTAAGAGGTAATTAACTAATTAATTAATTAATTATTCAATGTTTGAATAGTATTTAATGGTGTGAGAAGCAGTGTGTATTGGATTCTGATGAAGTCTTGGTGACAAGAAGAAAGCGCGCTCAATCCTGCTTTGTGTTCTTTGTGTTGTCGTATTAAATACGTTTGATTCCAGAGGACGGTGTTGCTGTTTTTTACAACCCATTGTGGTTTAACTGTGAGGATTTACCCTTTATGGTAAAGCAAGCGGTGGTCTGTGTAACAAGTGTTTTACGTTGGTGAGAGGTGGAAGAGCTTGGTTACCTGTCCTATATGGACAGACTAAAAAAATCTCCATCTATTCTCTGTCTCATATCACCTACTTAGAGGCGATCTCTGCTTGTCTTACAAACCCATGTCTGACCCAGCTATGTTAGAAATGCTACATCTAAAGAAATCCCAATCCCTCCACACCACATAATCCAGAGACCTCAACCTCATTATCACAATCAACAGAATGTGCTGGAAGGACAGGTTCACCATCCAGAGACTGCCCATGCTATGGAATAGACTTCCTATGCATGTCAAACAGAGCACCTCACTGGCCTTCTTCAAGAGAAATCTTGATTAGTGGATGGGAAATAGAAAATTCACCCCGGGGATCACTCCAGTGGCTCTACTTGACAGAGGCACTGGGAACTAAGGTCAGGTGGTATGATACCAGGGTAATCCTATGGACTAAAATACAACAAGAATGTCCCCAAAGTACGAAAATATGACAAAAAGGCCATTAAAAATATAAAAATCACCAGCTCGCATTTTATTTACAAGAACATCTCAAGTCTCTAGTCTAGTGGTTCAGCAAGAAATGCCTTCTAGGAGTACATCAGTAAGGAAAAAAACAGTGCCATTTTATACAAGCATTAACTATCAATTATAAAACACTTAACTAATTAATTAGTATCTAAAATGTAAAATACTGTATTTCTATTATACTCAGAAAACAATTATATCAAATGTTTCCATGAACATTCAGTATTAAGTCCACAAGGACTTAAAGTATTGTATTTTAAAATATAAATACTTTCTTTAAATAACAAATTACGTTTATTCTTAAACTCAGAGTTGCCAACACCCCAATTAACTTGTTTTAGGATGCTGGCTTGCAGAGTCTGGATTGCTATTATAAACAACTTAAAATGCATGGCAGCAGGACTAGAAACTTTCTCCATTTTTATGTCTCTAATGTGCTCCTGCAGTCACAGTTTAAAACTTCTCTTAGTTTCACCTATATAAAAGAGACTGCAGGAGCATCTAAGAAAATAAACATTAGATGTTACACAAGTAAAATGTCCTTTTGGACTAAGGGAACACCACTGATATAATTTAAAAAAATTAACATATTTGTATGCTGAGCATCTAGTACAACCACTAGTGCCCAGTGTACCTAAAGTGCTGCATAACATATCCACTGGCTTAACAAATTTATTGTCTACAATAATGTCCTGTATGTTCCTACCTCTTGTGCATGAAAATATAGGAAATCTACATAATGTATCACAAAATACTTTAAATTTAAATAAAAATGGTCAAAAATGCTTGATTATCTTAACTTGTTCATGAGAAAAAACATTGTAAGAAATAATTACATACATTTGCTTAATTTCTAACTTATCTTGTCTACTATTACTGCCAGTGTATCCTCTGTAGTGTTTCATAACAGAGGTACTGGCTGCTGCCAAATTATTTTGTACCAAAGAATTGTTTTTTAGTTTAACCAGTGCCTTCTAGATAACTTTCATAAAATAACCCCTTCTCAAGAACATATTTACAGAAATACACATTCCCTTGTATAATTCCTTTTCATCAGTACATAGTCTATAGACTCTCAATAACTCTCCATAGGGTAAAGAATCCAGCAGATGAGATGGATGGCAGCTGCTTCTATGTAGGAAATGATTACTGTTGTCAAACTTTCAATGAATTTTAGTTTTAATTTTCCCCCACTACACCAGTTAAATCAATATCCAGAAAACTTATAGATTGGCCCTGTTGAAGTCCATCAAATTTTATTTGAAACCTGTTTAGATCCAAATCTTTAACAAAGGGAGATACATTAATCATCCCATCCTTGCACAAAAATACTAGGTCATCTATAAATCTATAATAGGAAACAACACAAGTTCTAAAAAAATGATGTCTGTATAAATATTCCACCTCATAAAGGCGCATAAAAAGATTAGCATAGACGGGTGCAAATGATGCACCCATGGCAGTGCCTATTTTCTGAACATAAATATATTCACAAAAACAAAAATAATTATTAGTAAGACAAAATTCTATCAATTCTAATACATAATTACTTAGTGGACTGTCTCCCAAGAAAACTACTAGCTTCTAAGCCATGTTGATGTTGTATACAAGTCGATAGACTTTTGACATCAACAGACACCCAATACATGTCTTCAGTCCACTCAATGGCTTTAATTTTATCTAAAAAGTCAAAAGAATCATTTATAAATGATAGTAACTTCATTACATAGGGTAATAAATAACTATGCTAAAATACACCTATGTTTCGTAAAAAATAACGAGTAGCAGAAATAATGGGCCTTCCTGGGGGGTGTTGCATGGTTTTATGAAGCTTGGGTGAATGATAAAAATGTGCTATAGAATTATTTTCATTATATAGCTTTTTATCTACATCTTGTTAAGGAAAATACCCAAGCCTATAACCTTTAAAGAGTAAAAGCTGAAATTCTTTTTGTGCATTTTTGATAATCACTCACTGTCACCTTAACATATACTTCAGTATTACTAAGATGTTCCATGCACATTTCCATGTACTGATTAGCATGCATTACTACTAAGTGATTCCCTTGTCAGAGGGTTTAAAGACCAATTCATGTTGTTTTCCCCATTTTTTAAAGAATTTTCCATTCATCTTTTGACAAATTGTAAGAAAAACAATTCCGTTTGCATAAATTCTTTACATGTATGTTCTAAAGAAAAGTTGACCATAGCTGAAAATTGTTGCACACCCTCATGTAAAAAAAGGTGGGACAAAATCACTGGAACATTTTACAGATGTAGTGTCAAGATAGTAGTAACCATTTAACTCATCTATATCAGAAGAACATGGATAAAAACTGTCATATCTTTCTGAAATATCTTCAGTAGAAATTAAAGTATCAATGCCAGCATCTAAATTATTTCTAGAAAAATAGTTAAGCAAATGTAATTTTCTACACATTCTATATGCTTAAAGTTTAAACATAAAGGGTCTAAGCATCACAGTAGGTACAAATTTAAGACCTGTATTTAAAATATGCATTTGTATTTCACTCAATTCCAATTGTGATAAATGTATAACAATATTAATCTCACTGTTTACACCAGAATCACAATACACAAATTCAGTTCCATCTAGTACTTTTGTTATGCTGTTAATAAGCTCCACTATTACTAAAAGTTTGTTGTTGGTGGCGAAAACCATCCCCAGTGTTTCTTTCTGAATCTGCTGTTCTCTTGCCATTCCGAAAATTATTGTTCAAATATTGGAGCTTTTGAGCTTGAGACAAAGGTGGATATTGCTGGTCATCCATATCCCAGTCTGTAGAGCCTCTAGAAGTGTCTGAAAACACCTGATGTAAGCTGCCTGCAACATTATAACCCTTTTTAGCAGTATAAACAAGCTGTTGACGTGGCTTGCTCTTGCTTGCTTTCCAAATGAAAGCCTTATGGTTATTGTAGTCCCTTGAATCTCTTTGTAGTTTTTTTTTTTTTTTTCATGAGATCCTGTTCAAGATCAATCAGTTTATCATTAATGTCAACTACCTGGGTCTGTAAGCAAGCGGGACTAATTTTAGCTGCCAAAGAATTACACAAAGTAGAAATTTCTTCATTCAGTTTTCGCTGCAATAAAATGTCTCGTTCTATAGAGATATTTACCCACTCAGTGGCACACCATTGGGTAGCTGCAATCCATCTATCTTGAAGCCATGTTTCTGCTTCATCAGAAACATCAAAAGGTTGAGATGGATTTTTAAAGGCACACAGCCCCCTTGGTGTAATGTCAAGCTGAATATAACATTGCAGGCTCAAACTGTTAAGATAAACCGCAGTTTCTTTCATCATAAGCTGTTCTAGCATGTCAATTATATCAGACACATCTGTGGAAAAGGAAACAGAGTGGTTCTTACCCACACAGTCAAAAGGATTGGCTATACATTGTTTACGACCATCTTCAATAAGATGTTCCCAACTGATAAAATTCTGCTCACCTCTCAAACCAGTTCCTGAAGTTGTCTCTTAGTTAGACAGCACATACTGGTCCATGCTTTTTTGAGTAGCATCCATACTCTCATCTCTCAAAATACTTGGTAGTTGGTTATTAGGATCACTAGCCATATAGCAGCAACAAAAATACAACAAAAATGTCCCCAAAGTATGAAAATATGACAAAAAGGCCAGTAAAAATATAAAAATCACCAGCTTGCACTTTATTTATAGGAACATCTCAAGTCTCTAGCCCTTAGGCAAAAGTACCCCACAAAGAGGATTCTAGGCCTTAAACACTTGTCCTATATGGACAGACTCAAAAAACTCCAACTATTCTCTGTCTCATATCACCTACTTAGAGGCAATCTCTGCTTGACTTACAAACCCATGTCTGACCCAGCTTTGTTAGAAATGCTACATCTAAAGAAATCTCAATCCCTCCACACCACATGGTCCAGAGACCTCAACCTCATTACCACAATCAACAGAATGTTCTGCAGGGACAGGTTCATAACCCAGAGACTGCTCATGCTATGGAATAGACTTCCCATACATGTCAAACAGAGCACCTCACTGGATCTCTTCAAGGGAAATCTTGATGAGTGGATGGGAAATAGAAAATTCACCCGGGGATCACTCCAGTGGATCTACTTGACAGAGGCACTGGGCACTAAGGTCGGGTGGCATATTGCAGGGGTAATCTTAAGGACTAGGCTTATAAAGGCTCCAAGGCCATTAGCCTACTATATACCTCTGAACCTATGAAAAAATACTTAATTAATATGTTGGAAGAAGGGATAGTTCAGTAGCAGTGTGCAGGAGGAACTTGGTGAAAGGACAAGTTTGAGAAGAAACACCAGGGAAATAGGAAGTGGTGCCAGCATAGAAAGTCGTTAGATCAAGGATGGATTATGGCAGAGATTGTAATAGATGATTAGTAGATAAGATGAGTGACAGGCAGGTTGAGAAATGTTGAATAAGAAGATATTTTATTATTGTCATGAGGAGTGGATGTAAGAAGCCACTGCATGTTATGTTGCTGGGTGGATGGAGATATAGAAGTGATGTTATATCTGAAAGGGATGAATTAAGAGGGGAGCAAAAATGCAGGGCAGAGAGTCAAGAGGTGTTTACGGAGAATAGGAGAACATAATAGTAATCATCATCATTATCATGATGAGGAGTTAAGAAGAAAAGATTATAAAGTGGCAAAGAAGAAGGAGGGAAAGGATGTGGTTTGGTGTGAAATGATCGTAGAGTAACAGACTATTGATGCCAGTACAGTGTTCCTAGTTAAGGTGAGGGACAGTATAGCTTAGAATGTACTGTGTAGATGGATTTCTAATTTTGTTTAGGTTTAATTTCTCCAAATATTTTGAGTTTCTAATATCATGATGAGAATTGACCCAATTCTTTAGTCATGGTACATGAATTAGTATTGTTTCAGTCTTTGATGTTTACCAGTAGTGCTTTTCTTAGCACGCACAATGTGGCCCGAATTGACTCCTTCTGTAATTCATAAGGAGTTATATAACAACACCTAAGTAAGATCATAAAATCTTTTTTATTAGACCCTTTCCTCCCACTACTATTTAAATATCTGATATTCTTTCTTCCACACTATCTCATTCCTCTATCATTTAGGCTCTCCATATGTGCATATAGCTAGTGAAATAACTGAACTACAGATGTGAAATGGGCTAGCCAACAACCCAAGTCATTGAACAGTAACAATTTCTTCATAACTTTAGAATTATGCCAAGACAGACCCTAGAATTCAATTAAATCCATGTAGGCTCTGTGTAGAGCTTACATGGAATGTACCTGTTTGCCCTCTGCAGCACACCATGAATATTAATCATGGTTTGCTGCCAAGGGAGAGCATAGTAACAGAGAAATTGAATCCATATAGGTAGTAGTTTAGTGGCTATCCCATGGCCATGGATTGTCCGGGGAATTCTTGAACAGATGTTATGTACAGGGTAAAAATCCCTGTAATGTACCCTACTAGTGTTTAAAGGTGTGTATTGAATATGTGTGTGACTGCGGAGCACAGCAGTGCTGAGCTGCACTTACATCTATACAACTGACACCTGCTAGACATCTAAAAATAGAAACCAGATGTAATTAATAATTATATCTGTTTTTGTTTATTTATTTATTTTTTTATTGTCCATCTGTGCAGGCAGAACACAGCAAAACCGAGCTGCAATTACACATACAGAGCTGACACCTGCCAGGCATCTAAAAATAGAAACGGGATGTAATTAATTATTTATTTCAGGTTATGTTTAAGCCTGTTTGTGCTGCATGGCACAGTGCTTAGCAATGCTAACAGGTAGCTTAGTAGTATATGTAAAGGTATACTAGCTCACATAATCCAAGTAGCTAAATGGGTAGTCATGGCCTAAAGCTTAGTAGGTTCTGGGTTCGAATCCCTAGCAGTCATACCTTTTTTGTAATGTAAGTGAATGTTTTGGTTAATTTAAAAATAAATTTGTTACATTTGGAAGAGCTGCATGGTACTAAGCACTGCTTAAACATGGTTAATGGCTACTACTGTTTGCATGTTGCTAAGCTTCACTAAAACCACGGTTGTGCAAGTATCCATGATTCTCAGCTCAGCTACGCAGGTTTGCATGATGCTAAGCAATGTGGTGCTTTTTTGAATGCTACAGTATGATGTGTAATAGCGGGAAAACAGCCTATATTAAGGCCAATAGGTGGGAATTCTGCAACATTTGTTGGAGTCTTACTAACTGTTGGTATGCCAGGCGGTGTTGGAGAGGATGAGTGCTTTCAGGAGCAGAGTTGGGATGTGCAGGAGTTCAGAGTGTTTGCTTGGCACCACTGTTATCTGTTGTAGGGCAATTACCAGGGCTCAGAATGTAAAACTGAGGCCTGGGATCGGCTGGCTAGGTATCTTACTGGTGCTACTGGTATCCCCTGCACTGATGAGCAGTATTGTCATCACTATGATGACCTGAAGAGATGGAAAAGGGGAACCTTGGACATCTGGGTATAAGAGGCCAGGGATAGGCATGCCCAACACATATGTTAGTATTTCTACCACTACTTTACTAAAATACAAACTGAGTCTCTGAAAGACTGGTATGCATAATGGTGGGCTCGTAACATGCAGTCTAATGCTGGACACCTGGCCATGATGCGCTGTGAGTGTAGCAAGTACAGATACTTTATGATAACTGTAGTGCCTCACAAGACACTTCCAACAGTTGGAAACACCACAAAAGTACCTCACTAGGAGGATTACTGGTCTCAAATATATGTCCTATGCAGTCCAATTGAAAAAACTCTGGCTGTACTCAGTGGCATATCGCTTACTCAGAGGTGATCTCTGCCTGACTTACAAAGCCATGTCCAATTCAGAATTGATGGACATTCTCCACCTAAAGAAATCCAAGTCACTGTGAGCCACATGCTCTAGTGAGCTAAACCTTGCCACAACAATAAATAGAACATGCTGGAGGGATAGATTCCTGTCACAGAGACTCCCCATTCTTTGGAACAAAATTCCCAACTACATTAGGCAGAGCCCCTCAATAACACTCTTCAAGAGAAACCTTGATGAGTGGATTGGTAACAGAAAATGCACCCCTGGGATCACTTCATTGGCTCTGCTTGACAGCAGTTCATTTAATTAATCAATGGGGCGGTGAAAGCCAACACACTCTGGCTAGGCTTATAAATGCCCTCGGGCAGATAGCCTAGTACCTACCTATGAACCTATGAACCTATAAAAACTGTAATGCAATAAACAATACCAGTAACAGTAAGCAATAAGGTGTAAAGCAGGATTGTGATGTCATAGCATATTTGCAGTAGAATTGTATGCATTGCATGCCTATTGTAATGTTGCTGCAGTCAACTGCAAAACTGCAAAGACTTGCATAAAATTAGACCTTTTAGTAACAGTCTGCATTTAATTACTGGAACCTGTGTTCTGAGAGTCTGTGCCTTCCAATATATCTGCAAATATACACAGCTGAGTATATTTTTTGGTTTTAGAGTTTGTTAATTATTGCTTAAGTCTCTGTTGAAACTATTGTCTCCCTGTTCTGAGAGACTGCTTTCCAATCTATCTACAAATATGCAGAACTGAGTATATATTTTTTGGTTTTAGAGTTTGTACTGTTAATTGTTGCTTAGATCTCTGTTGAAACTGCCCCCCCCCCCATTTTCTGCCATGTCTTCAGTCGGTATAACTGTTTTTTACAGCTTGTATGTTATCTAACTCAAGGATCACTTGCATAAAATTAGACCTGTTAGTAACAGCCTGCATTTAATTGCTGGAACCTGTGTTCTGAGAGACTGCCTTCCAATCTATCTGTAAATATACAGAGCTGAGTATATATTTTTTGGTTTTAGAGTTTAACTGTTGCTTAGATCTCTGTTGAAACTATTGTCTTCCTGTCCTGAGAGACTGCTTTCCAATCTATCTGCAAATATACAGAGCTGAGTATATTTTTTTGGTTTTAGAGTTTGTTAATTGTTGCTTAGATCTCTGTTGAAACTATTGTCTCCCTGTTCTGAGAGACTATTTTTCAATCTATCTGCAAATATACAAAGCTGATTATATTTTTTTTAGTTTTAGAGTTTGTACTGTTAATTGTTGCTTAGATCTCTGTTGAAACTGTTTTCTTCCACCCACCCTCCCTATTTCTGGCTTGTAGTTTAAAATTTGGTGGCTTTTGCAGTTGCCTGCCCCACTGTAGATTTGATCTGGGACACTCCCCCAGTCCCATCTCTTTACCACATTCTACCTAATAAACTCTTTCTGCACTTGCTTTTAGTCCTTTTTAATTTAATTGCATTTTTTAAACTGTGTTTGGTCTAATATTGCTACATACTCAAGTGTGCTAGCTTGCACTGCATGTGAATTGTTTTTACCACTGTTTTTGTTACTTTTCTGTAAAAAAAAAAAAAAAACTGTAAGCCTGTTTCCTACCTTTCCTGTAACTAGTGTTCCAGATACAGATTTGCTGTATCCAGGACTGTATGTAAGCTTCTGAGTGTCCCAAGTCTTTCTGTGTTGGAGGGAAGCCTTCTAGCTTATCAGTGGGAGTGGTAAGCACTAGGTAACCTGTCTACCACTTAAGGAGTGATTCTGGCCCAGAAATTGTAGTTATTGGCCATTTGGGCAATCTCTTCCATCTCTCTCAACTTTCTGATTTGAATGCCTGCATTTGCACTTGTTTCTGTCCTGTAACTCATCTAGTGCAGATGCAGATTCTTAGTTTTAGCACTTAAATTTTCTTATTCGTGCTCAGCACTTGTTCAGAAATTGTAAGCACTAAATAAGCTACTAATTACTATGGTACTCAACCTTCCTCATTACCTAGAGGAAAAAAGTTTTTGTACTTACTTTTCTCACTTGCTTAGAGAAAAACAGCTGTTGTACTCACTTTCCTCACTTATCTAGAGGAAAATAGTTTTTTATTCAGGCATGTCCAAGGGTCAGCTCTCGGTGTTCTCTCCTGTCTATCTGATGAATCTGGGCATCTTGAGGCAATGTAGAAATTGCCTCGTAGACAGGCAACCCTCTCCTCCTACCACCCAACACTACAACCTGTGAGAGATACATTTATCTAGCCAAACTGGAGGTAAAGCTCTCTCCAACCAGGAATGAACTTTACAGTCATGAGGAGAAGGTAAACATTTGCACCACACCACACTCATCACATAGTCTCACTAAATCTACACCACCAAAATCCACACATAGTAACAAAAAAGCATTCACGGAGGCTCTCAATAATAATCTGTCTAAGCACGAGAGACCTCCAAAGCAGAAACGCAAGCAACCTCCATCCCCCAATGCAACCCAAATAACACATAGCCCACAGACTCAGTGTGCCACTCAACCACAGCCAATTAGGCAAAACAACGTACCTAACACACTAGTCATAGGTGACTCTATAGTCAGGCACTCTGATGTCCCACTCACCAGGCTAAACAAGGAGAAGGTTACTGTCAGATGCCTGTCGGGTGCCAGGATCCACCACTTAGCCCACGCACTCAGGTCACTCCACAACAAGTACAAATATGACTCTGTCATTGTCCATGTTGATGTGAATGACCTGTGATGTACCTCCCTGGACTACATGAAAAGAGGCATGGAAGAGCTCTCTGATTTTGTAGCCCAGGCAGGTATGACCCTAGCTCTGATTAGCATTCTGCCATCACCCAGAATGATACCGCAGTACAAGGACAAAATGATTGACTTCAACAATTGGCTAAGCTTCTGGTATCATTCTAAGGGGATCCAGTATCTGTCTGCTTGGGATGACATGGTCGACAGACCATGATGCTTTGCCACAGATGGCCTGCACCTGTCACCCCTGGGATTCTGGATACTGGCTAAGGCTCTTGCTGCCCCTATAGTGCCTTTTTTAGGCAAGGTTCAAATAACAAATTCACCACCGTAACAGGAACCAAAAACTGAGGGTAATGCTACTCAATGCTAGAAGTCTAAATCTCAAAGTGCACTCATTCGAGGCACTCCTTAAAATGGAGAACATTGATATCTGTGCAGTGACTGAGATCTGGTTCAAGGCTCCAGAGAGCACCCTTGCACTACCAGGCTATAACTCATACCACACGTTTTGGCCATGTAACCTGAACCGAAACACCAAAGGTGGAGGTGTGTCCATATTCATTAAGGATATCCACACCTCCAGGCTAGTTGCTCAGCATAATGCATCTGAGGTTATCCAAGTGCAAATAACTCTGGGCAAAACTGCAATCCAAATTGTAGCTTGCTACAGAGCCCCCACCATGCCCCAGGATTCCCACTCCTCTTTTCTTGATGTACTGGAAAATATTAGGGTTCAACCAAACACCTTAATAATGGGCGACTTCAACTACCCCACCATTGACTGGGAAAACTAATCGTGTACCAACTCCTTAGCTCAATGCTTTCTGGAATTCATAAACTCCAATGCCCTGGATCAACTTATACACACCCCCACCAGGGGCAACAATATCCTAGATCTAGTCATTACCAACATGAGTAACTGGTGTTCCACACCTGAAGTCATCTCCTTGTAGATCCGATCCTACCATAAGCTAATCACCCTTGATATCCACATCCCACCCCCACCCCCATTAAGGAAACCACAGTTCAAAATTTCTCCAAAGCCAACTTCATCCTTCTTAAGACAGAAGTGGTGAACTTCATGACACCCATGCAGAAGGACAATACAGTTACAATGGCTGAATTCTGCACAAATGCACTCTATAAGCACTTACACGAGTGCGTGGATCGTGCTATCCCAAACAGAATCAAGACACTATCTTCCAAAAAAGCCAATCTGGTGGTCCCCTGCCATAAACAAACTGTACAATAGAAGGAAGAAACTGTTGCAAAAGAGAGTAAAATCCCATGAGTGGAGGAGCTCCCTGGTCAGTCTCAGTAAGAAGCTGTGATCCCTTATAAGATCCTCCAAATCTAGCTATGAAAACAAAATCACCACTAATTCTAAGGACAACGAAAAAGCATTCTATAGCTATGTCAAGAATCTCGATGGCAACACTCAGATCTGCTCTGAGTTACAGCACAATGACAGGAAAATTACAGAACCAACTGATATTGCCAACATCCTGGCAAATAGGTTCAGTACTAACTTTACCCCCCCACCACCACCTAAAGGGCCCATATCTTTACAGGAATAATGCAGAGTCCCTGTAATCACAACTACTTAGGTAAAAACTGCAGTCTCTAAAGCTAAAAACACAGCATCCATGGGACCGGACAACATCCCAGGCTGCATTTTACATGAACTTCAGAACAAACTGGCTCCCCACTTAAGCACCATGTTCAATAATAGCCGCACATCAGGCTTTGTGCCCACTGAATGGCACACAGCAACAGTTATCCCACTCCACAAAGGGGGAGCCACCACTGATCCTGGGACCTATCAACCTATTAGCCTGACAAGCCTGGTCTGCAAGGCCATGGAATGTATCATCATGGAACTCAAAAACAAAGACACTGGTAACCTCCAAACTCTGGATCCCACCCAGTTCGGGTTTGTGAAAGGCAGATCATGCCTCCTGAACCTGATAGACTTCTTTGAGGCAGTCACCAAAGCCGTAGATGAGAGTAAGGTGGTTCACACAGCCTATCTTGACCTCGCCAAGGCTTTTGACACCATCCCCCATTCTGGAATTATAGCTAAACTCACTAAACTAGGTATAAATCCCTATGTCACAAGATGGGTTGCCAACTGGCTCACTGGCAGAACCCACACTGTAAAAGTTGCAGACTCCAAATCTGACCTCAAAGCAGTGACAAGTGGAGTACCACAGGGTTCTGTCCTGGGACCTCTCCTGTTTGGTATCTACTTCTCTGAAGTACAGGCTAACACAGAAGGCCTCTGGCTAATGAAATTTGCATATGATTGCAAACTAGGAGCCATAGTCAAGTCCCCAAATGATGTGGACATCTTACAGAAGGGTCTCGCTGAGACAGATGCCTGGTGTCAGAGCCATGGTCTCAAACTCAATACCAAAAAGTGCAGTGTCATCCCCTTTGGTAAAAACTCTGTACCCATGAACTACCACATAGGCAGCAATCTGCTTAACACCGAATGTGTGATAAGAGACTTTGGGACCCAGATGGACAGTAGTCTCTCCTTTGATAGTCACATTGTAAAATAGTCAGGAAGTCCTTCTACGCGCCACACTTCATCATAAAAGGGTTCTCATCCAGGAAAAAAGAGGTCATTGTTCCCTTTTACTCAACACTCATTAGATCCATTATAGAGTCCAATGCCCCTTTTGGAATGTACCTTACAAGACATGTGCAGCAGCTGGTTAGGCCACAGAAGTACCTCACAAAGAGGATTACTGGCCTCAAACAAATGCCCTACACTGACCACCTCAGAAAACTCCAGCTTTACTCTGTAGCATATCGCCTACTCTGAGGTGATCGCTGCCTAACATATAAAGCTATGTCAAACCCAGAGCTGTTGGACATGCTACACCTAAAGAAATCCCAATCCCTCCAAGCTACACGCTCTAGGGACCAAAACCTTGTCACCCAATAAACAGGACATGATGGAGGGATAGATTCCTGTCCCAGAGACTTCCCATACTCTGGAACAGGCTACCCATCTATGTCAAGCAAAGTTCCATTAGCACTCTTCATGAAAAATCTTGATAAGTGGATGGGAAATAGGAAATACACCCCGGGGATCACTTCTGTGTCTCTGCTTGACAGTGGCACAGGAAAATAACTTTCTTGGGTGGTGTAAGCTAGGGAACCTTGTTGGCTAGGCTTACGTAGGCCCTTGGGCCAATAGCCTAGTACCTACCTATGAACCTATGAATTCAACAATAATTGCCTGATAAATATATTGCACAACTCACAGGCAAGCTCAAGGCTGTCTCCAGGCCACTTTCAGTCACATAATGCTCTTTTTTCCTCCCACTCCAGGAACAAAGTATATGGGTGAGATAACCCACCTTATGGGCAGATAATGTGTGTATACTTCACAGATACTTAGCAGCAATACCAATAAAGTGTAAAGCAGGATTGTGGTGTCATAATTAAATGTCTCTAAATCTGTGCAGTGGGGCTGTATTCATTCCATGTCTGTTCTAATGTCACTGAAGTCAACTGTAAAACTGTAATAACTGAAGAATGCATTAAAAGAACAAAAAAAACTAAGATGTAAATCCAGATGAACCAAATCCAAAGGGCAAAAGTAAAATAAGCAGTCCAGAACCATGAGCTTTGAGCTAAAGTTTAATGTTGCAAGTAAAACTTTCATGTTCACAGACGCTTATTCAAGCAATACAAACAACTTAAAAGACACACTCCTTAAATACCTGCTTAAAAATCACATAGTATACAAATCACATGACACAAAAAGAATCACATATGATATATAAATCATATGATACCAATGAATCACATGGTATACAAACCATATGATGCCAAAGCAAAAAAAAAAAAAATCAGCATCTTTTAATACACAAGGTTATTTTACCCTCTTATGCAATTCCTTTAAATAGAGTTTAATGTGCCCTAACATGTAAAATCCATTTATTTTCTTATTTTTCTGTACAGCTTCTTATATCACCTCCCCAGATTTGTGAGTGTGAAATGCCCCAGTTGCTATATACTGGTGGCTATAGAACACATGGTGGTAGGTAGAGAATACTCAGGCTTTGGTGCGGGTGGCAAGGGCCTGAATTCCCTACCCACCACCATTTGTAAAAAGTTTGCAGAGTTTTGCCTCATATTTGTTCTGTTATGTTTGCTTTAACTTGCTAAGTCAGTAGTGCAGTGGTAGCATTGTTGTATAACAGCTGCAGGATCTCTGATTTGATTCTTGGCTGTGGTGCCTTCTGTGTGGAGTTTGCATGTCCTCCCATCTTACAAAGACATGTGTTGGGAGTGGTTGTCCCTGCTCTGCTTACAATTGGATTTTGTTTCAAGTCAGACTTTCCTGGTTAACAAATGTTAAATAAAAATAGCAGGCATTTGAATTTCAGACTTCATAGTCTTCAGAAAGTACATGGTAACACAAAACCTCTTATTCCAGCAATTTCTAAGTTTATAACATGGATATTTGAAATTTGTCCCTATTTTTGGGACTGTATTCCCTCATTATTGGCTTTACCCAGGTTTTCTGTGCTAAGGTTGAGAGCTATGGTGAGAACTGAATTCACTGAATATGTTTGGGGGCTGTATTCCCCCATTAATGGCTTTGTCCACTTACTTTTTGCTATGAGGTTGAGAGCTATGGTGAGATCTGAATTCACTAAAAGGTAACCATTTAAGTTTTAGTTTTCCTTGTTTCACAAAACAGCTGATTTGACATAGTGGTATGTTACTCTGACTGTTTTGCACAGGGTTCCCTGGGTTCAAGACTTGGCAGTGAAATGTATGGTGGTAACACATAATTTTGTTCTAGCAACTTTCCAACATTATACAAGCAATGTTTAAAATGTTCATAGGTTCATAGGTAGGTAATAGGCTATCTGCCCAAGGGCATTTATAAGCCTAGCCAGAATGTGCTGGCTTTCACCTCCCTTTTAGATTAGTTTCCTGGGCCTCTGTCCAGCAGGGCCACTGATGTGATCCCAGGTGTATATTTACGATTTCCCATCCACTCGTCAAGATTTCTCTTGAAGAGAGTTAGTGAGGGGCTTTGCCTAACATAGATTGGGATTCTATTCCAGAGTGAGGGAAGTCTCTGGGACAGGAATCTATCCCTCCAGCATGTCCTATTTATTGTTGTGCTGAGGTTTAAATCCCTAGAGCGTGTGGATCTAAGAGATTTGGTTTTGCTTAGGTGGAGCATGTCCATTAATTCAGGGTTTGACATGGCCTTGTACGTAAGGCAGAGGTCTCCTCTGAGGAGGTGGTAAGCAACTGAGTAAAGATGTAGTTTCTTTAGCCGGGCTGTATAGGAAATTTGATTGAGGCCCATGATCCTCTTGGTGAGGTTCTTTTGTGGTCTTTCCACCTGTTGCAGGTGTCGAGTAAGGTACATCCCAAATGGGGCATTGTACTCTATTATGGGCCTGATGTGCGATGACTAGAGGGGCATAATAACCTCTCTTGATCTAGATGTGAACCTTTTGTGATTAGGTGGGCTACGTAGAAGGATTTTCTAACCACTTTGGCAATGTGGTTATCAAAGCAGAGGTTGCTATCTACTTGAGTCCCCAAGTCCCTAATTACATCTTCTGTACTTAGTGGATTACCTCCTATGTGATAGTTTTTGGGCACTTTATTTTCCCAAAGGGGATGACTATGCACTTTTTGGCATTTAGCTTAAGGCCATGATTCTGACACCAGGTATTCGTCTTCGTGAGACCCTTCTGGAGAATGTCTGTGTAAGCCGGAGAGTCAATTATGGCCCCCAGTTTGCAATCATCTGCAAACTTGGTCAGCCATAGTCCTCCCGTGCTTGCCTGTACCTCAGAGAAGTATATACCAAACAGGAGAGGTCCAGGACTGAGCCCTGAGGGACTCCACTTGTAACCAGTTTAGAGTCGGACATAGCACCCCAACTCTGACCACGTGAGTTCTATCCATGAGCCAGTTTGCAACCCATCCCATGGCATAGGGGTTAATGTTCAAGCTGGTGAGCTTTTCTATAATGCCAGAGTGGGGAATGGTGTTGAAAACCTTTGCGAGGTCCAGGTAGGCTGTGTAGACTACCTTTCCCTCATCTATGACTTTGGTAACTGTTTCAAAGAGATCAACTAGGTTTAGGAGGCATGATCTGCCTTTAACAAAGTTGAATTGGGTAGGGTCCAGTGTCTGGAGGTTCCCAATGTCTTTGTTAATGAGTTCCATGATGATGCACTCCATGGCTTTGCAGATCAAGCTAGTCAGGCTTATAGGGCAGTAGTTCCCAGGATCTGTTGTTGCACCACCTTTGTGGAGTGGGATAACTGTTGCTGTATGCCATTCTTTGGGTACATAGCCTGTGGTGAGGCTGAGCTTGAACAGTGAGTTTAAGTGAGGGGTTAGTTCATTTTGGAGCTCATTTAGGACGCAGCCTGGGATGCCATCTGGTCCCATTGATGCTGTGTTCTTGGCTTTGGAAAGGGCTGTTTTCACCTGAGTGTCTGTGATGTCTGGGGCTCTACAATCTTTTGGAATGGACACTGGCCCTTTAAGGGGTGAGGGGGGTAAAGTTTGCACTGAACCTGTCAGCCAGGATATCGGCAATGTCTGTTGGTTCAGTGTATTTTTTGTTGTTTTGCACTAGCTCAGAGCAGATCTGAGAGCTGCCACTTAGATTCTTGAAATAGCTAAAGTAGGCTTTGTGATAATCTTTAGTGTCTTTGGCAAGTTTTCTTTCAAAATTGGCCTTGGATAATTTTATGAGGGATCATAGTTTCTTGCTGGTACTGATTAGGGATGCCTTCCCTTTTTGGGATTTTGCTCTATCATGTAGTAGTTTCCTCCTTTTGTTGTAGAGCTTATTTATGGCTAGGGTCCACCAGACTGGTTTCCTCATTTTGGAAGAGTGAGTCTTTGTTTTACTTGGGATGGCTTGATCCATGCATTCCTGTAGGTGCACATAGAATGCATTTGTGAAGGATTCTGCGGTTTGGGCAACATTATCCTTTAGTAGTGGGGCTTTGAAACATTCCACCTCGGTCTTGAGAAGTTTGAAGTTTGCTTTTGAAAAGTTTTTTACAGTTGTTTCCTTGACTGGGAGTGGGGTCGGGATGTGGATGTTTAGTGTGATTAGTTTATGATCTGATCTTACCAGTAACGGGTTTACCTCTGGTGTGGAACATTGGTCACCCATATTGGTGATGATCAAGTTCAATATGTTGTCACCTCTCATGGGAGTGGTAACCAGTTGTTCCAGGGCGTTTGAGTTTATAAACTCTAGAAAGCATTGCGCAAAGGAGCTTGTACTTGAGTAGTTTTCCCAGTCTATGTTTGGATAGTTGAAATCACCCAATATCATGGTGTTGGGTAGAATCTTCATATTTTCCAATGTTCTCAGGAATGCTGAGTGGGGGTCTTGAGACAAGGTGGGTGATCTGTAGCAGGCTACCAACTGAAAGGCAGTTTTGCCCACTGTTAGTTGCACATGGATGGTTTCCGAGGCCTTGTGCTGTGCTACAAGCCTGGAGGTGTGGGAATCCTTGATGAAAATGGATACACCACTGCCTTTTGTATTTCAGTATGGGTTCTGAGGCCGAAAGGTATGGTATGAGTTATAGCCTGGTAGTGCTGGGGTGCTCTCTGGAGCCTTGAACCAGGTTTCTGTTACTGCACATAAATCAATTCGTTCCTTGCTGAGGAGTGCCTTGAGTGTGTGCATTTTGAGGTTTAGACTTCTGGCATTGAGTAGCATTACCCTCAGTTTTTTGTTGCTTGTGTTGTTTACGGAGATGGGTTTGTCTTCTGAGCCTTGCCTAAAAAAGGCACTATGGGGGTGGCAAGAGCCTTGGCCAGTATTCAAAAGCCCAAGGGCGACAGGTGCACGCCGTCTCTTGTGAAGCAGCATGGCTTGTCGAGCATGTCATCCCAGGCTGACAAACACTGGATCCCCTTTGAATGACACCAAAAGCTAAGCCAATTGTTAAAATCGATCATTTTATCTTTATACTGTGGCATCATTCTTGGTGAGGACAAGATGCTACTCAGGGTCAGGGTCATACCGGCCTGGGCTACATGATCAGAAAGCTCCTCTATGTCTCTTTTCATGTAGTCCAGGGAGGTACGTCTCAGGTTGTTCACACCAACATGGACAATGACAGAGTCATATTTGTACCTGTTATGGAGTGACCTGAGTGCTTGTGTTATGTGGCGGATCCTGGCACCCGACAGGCAGCTTACATTAACCTTCTCCTTGTTCAGTCTAATGAGAGGGACGTCAGTGTGCCTGACAATAGAGTCTCCTATAACTAATGTATTGGGTGTGTTGTTTAGCTTTAAGGGCTGTGATTGCATGGCACACTGACTTTGTGAAGTATGTGATTTGTGGTTGTTGTTGGGGGGTGGGGGTTGTTTGGATGTCTGCTTTGGAGGTCTCTGCTGCTTAGGCAGATTTCTATTTAGAGCCTCTGAGTATGTTTTTGTGTATTTATGTGTGTTATTGGCCAGTGCTGATATGAATGGTCTATGTGAGACTGGTAGTGTGGTGCAAGTGTTTCCCTTCTCCTCATGATTGACTGTTCCAGTCTTGGGTTGAGAGAGCTTGGCCTCCAGTCTGGCTGTAAAGTTGCATCTCTCACATACATTTGTGTTTGTTGGAAGGATGAGAGGGTTGTCTGTGTACATGAGGCAATTGTGGCATTGCTGCAAAATGCCCAGATTCATCAGCTGGACTGGAGAGTACACCTAAAACTGCCCTTTGGACATGCCTGCACAGATAAAGTGAAGTTTTACTGATTATCCTGTTAGGGACGAATAGAGAGCCCTGTACTTCTGTATAATATCGAGGGTGTAGTGCTAGCATTTATTAATGCTTTTTAGGAGTTTTGGGCAAGTGCTGGACTGAAAAAAAACTGTTTAGAGTGATTAAGTTGAAAGTCTGACTGGTTCCAAGGTAAAAATTGAAGAGCAGACTTCGTGGAGCCGGGAATAGTTTAATCTTAGCTAAATGGCACTGCGCGGAGGTGTGTGACACACAAAACTGAGCAAATGCAGGTTTTTAAGGCAGGTAAATGAAAGAGATAGAAATTAGCCCAAAACGGCCAATAGACTACTAGTTGCTGGGCTGAGACCACTCCTCCATGGACAGATAGGCTTCTCAAAGCTCCCCACTCTCACTGGTGAACAGAGAAACTTCCTCCTATCCAAGTAAGGATATGGGCAACACAGGAACATTTTTTTAATGCAAGACCTACTACTATTCTATTATTGTTCTAAGTTTATAAGAGCAATATTTAAAAATTGTCTTTATTTTTGGGCCTGTGTCCCACTTCTATGTATGGCTTTTTCCAGATTTCTTGCTCTGAGGTTGAGAGGTATGAGTCTCAGAGCCATCACTGTCAGCCAGAGACATTTGAAATTGTGACATACTTGTTGCACCCCACTCCCCATTGCAGTGGCTCTGGATGTGTCCAAGCAAGGCAAGGAGCAGTTACGCAGTTAAGAGTGCAGAGTAGTCCCCCATCCAAGGTAGACCACAAGTACAACTGTGGCTTTTCATCTGTCCTTGATTTTGCAGAATGATCTGGTTTTCTGTCATATTTTTATACTGTTGATTTATGCTTCTTATTATTCAGAAAATGCATGCTGTTGCAGTGCCCTGTTGCTCTGTGTTTAAGTAGCAATGCTTAATGACTATCAAGTAAGCCTGTTGGAGATTTGTAAGATGCAAGTAAGCTTTAATAAGCATACAGTTAAAGAATTACCAACACTGAAAGCCTTTTCGTTGTTGCCATGCAGATTATATTTACATAACAAGATAACATATATGCCTTAGTTATTGAAATGCATACGACAGTATTTGTAATAAAGGACAGGATTACAGTATTTTCAGAAGCTCATTACATTTGTTGGAGACTTGCAGTCATCTTTGCAGGCTTTAGCCGTACACTAAACAGAATGCCGGTCTATCATGTGTGGTCCATAACTTTTGCAGTAATCCTTTAAGCAATTTATCTTGAGCTTGTTTCTTGTTTGCTGTTCATTTTTTACTTTGATCATGTCTTTTCCATGAAACAAGTAGATAGTTGTTGTCAGGCAGCAGGTCTTTTTTGGATAAGAAACATTTTTACAAGTTGGGGTATCACAGAGATTGCTACTTTCAGCATGTTACTTGGTACTTTTATAAATCTGAATATAAATTATAATTAGAACTGCAGTGCAAGGAGAAGTGGCTTGAGTTGAGGGATGCTTGTTTTTTTTTATATACTTGATTTTGTATTTAAAAAGTAATTTATTTTTTCATGCCTCACAACCTTTGTGTTTCCATCTAGATATTAAGTAAGTTGTTGTGTAGCCAATGCATTTAAATATTTTTTTTTCTACACTTCATTTTGTCTTGATTGGACTCTCATAATGATGGTTTGGCACCCAGGGCAGCGTATTTAATTAAAGTTTCAGGTGTTGTGGTTTTGAGCATAGCTCCACCCCTTTCTAGTTGGCCACACCCTTTCCCATTGGCTCCACGCATTCAGCTCTCTCCTGCAGCCCCGCTTTAATTTGAAGTCACCAGCCGCCACTGTATACATGACTTTACCTGTATTATGACTAAATGTAAAGATACCACGTCACACATTATCTTTACTTACAGTAGTACTTATATCTAATGCATTATTTTTAGGGCACACACCCTTAGAAAAAGAAGGTTGAAACTGAGTTTTCCTAGTTTTTAAAATAAAATCTTTCTCCCTGTTAAGTAAATCCTTTGATAACCTCTTCAATGGAAATCATGCACCATTTTATTTATTTGGTTATGAAGTTTATTTTCTTCTGTATTTAGTCTTGACAGCCTAGTCTTCTGATTTATTTCTAAAAATGAAAGGAGGATGCATACTATCTCTCGATAGATATGTACATCTCCTGACTTTTTTTAGTAAATAGGGTGGCATGGATTTCTGCTTTCACATCTTTCATGAGAGTAATGTCCAGAAAATCAATTTGTTTATAACTTACGTTTTCTTAAAGGTTAAAAAATTATTAGTAGTGTGTAAATAAATAAAAAAGTCATTAAGATCCACCAACAAACCATCGTAAATAAAAAAAAACAAATCATCAACAAAATGCTTGTAAAAAAAACAAATTGTTAATATACTTATTAAACTTATCTGAACAGATATATTCATTCTCCCAGTGATTTATAACAACAGTAGCATATGTGTTGGCTATGGGAGTCCCCACACCCCTAACTTGTTTAAAATACTTCTCTTGAAAAATGAAAATAGTATTGGACAAAACGACTTCTATGAGCTTACAAATCAAGTATATATCAAGGGGCAGGATTCACGAAGCCTCCGTGTAAGAGTTATAACTCATACACGGAGGCTGCAGTTAAACGGAGTGATGTCAGCATGCTCTGCATATTCATGAGAGCATGCTGAATCACACCAAAGGCTAACACGGTCCATGTAAGACAGTAGGGGGTGTGTCCGTAGGCCGAGCCCTGTAAGCGGACACGCCCCCAGAAGAGTAAAAGTGCCCAAAGTAAACACCCACGCCAGAGTCCATGGAAATGTGAATAAACACAACACAACACATGTCCCCACAGACTACAAACATAAAATGTACAAATGAACATCACATAATTTTTTTTTAAATTGTAAAGATGTTTCACCGTGAGTGCGCTCATTTGCACGGGCGTGCCCGTAGCGCAGCTACAGTTAGCAGTCAGTGGGAAAGCATATAAGAACTAAATATGCAAAGTAAGCCAAGAAACAATAGCATAGCGGTAGAGATGTTGGCTAAAGAGCAGGCATTCATGGTTCGAACCCCCACAACACCAATTTTTATTTTTAGCAAAATAAGCACGAAACAAGTCCCTGACAATTATGTACACATAAAATCACATTTTATGTAAAATGTAATGAAATAGCCCATTTATATTGAAGAAATGTGAGATAACAAAGCAATAAAAACTGCCAGATGTGCCCATAGCTGAGCTACAGTTTAACAGTGTGAGTGCATCTGCCCGTAGGTGAGCAGTGGTTTAACTGGTGCAAAATGAGTGCCCGTAGCTGAGCAGTGGTTTAACATGCTGAATCTATGTGCCCCTAGCTGAGCTAAGCGTAATATGCGTGCTGATAACCAAATGAGGCTTAAACCAGCATACCCCGTTTGCGCGGAGCTGCGCATCACGCAAACAAGCTAACCGACGGGCAACGTTGAGCAAACCGTAAAAACTGCCTTTACACAGACACACCCCTCAACTTGTCTAGACAGTCATAAAAAATAAAAAGTAGTGGCCAGGTTCGAACCCAGGATACTATACACCATAGTCAAGGTACCGAACCACTAAGCCATGACAGCAGTACCTATAAATGCAATAATAGCTAATATATAGGAATTAATACAAACTGGAGCATGACAATGCAGGTTTACTGAAGTTGATACAATTCCAAAATGGCCAATCACAGATATGTGCGGGAAAAACGGACTATATAAGCCCCATAGGCGGGAATACACAGCATAAACTATTGTAGAACTGAACTGCAGGCAGAATGACAGGAGTAGGAGAGGGTAGTTGCTTTCGAGCACAGAAGTGGGGCATTGAGGAGCCCAGGTACATGGTCTGGCTCCTAGTCCACAATCATGAGGCCCAACTCATGCAGGGCCAGGTCCTCTGGGGAGCATACAGGGCTGAGGCGTGGGACCGGTTGGCTCATGATCTCACCAGTGCCACAGGGATTCCAAGGACTGGTGAGCAGGTCCGTCACCACCATGCGGACCTGAAGAGACGCAAGCAGGACCAACTGAACCTTTGGATCCAGGAGGCCCGGCAAATGCCCAACGCCCCACTACTGAGTAAGTTACATTTAATTATGTATGTAAGAAATTAAACTAGCTGATATTATGGATATGTGTATTCCAATATTACTTCATTTATATTACAGCTGCAGGTGTCCGTTCTGCGAACTGCAGAGCCTATGGCGATAGGCTGGTGCAGTTGCGCCACCAGGCAGGTCAGTAATCCACTACCAGTAACTGTAAAGAAATAGAAAAGTATGACAGTCAGCAAAAGAGTGCAGTGTAGTCACTATGGAATAAAATGTGCAAGTAACAGTGTGAAAGTGTTTGCAATTATTGCTTGATTACAAAAGTGTGTTGCAGCCTGTAAGCCAAACAGAAAAATGAAAATGTCTGACATAAATTCTGAAATAAAAATGCCCCACCTGTAAGAAAATAGTACACAACCTGCAGCAGGCTGAAAAGTATAGCTGCAGAAGATGATGAAATCACATGTGTGAAATATATCCCTGTTGAAATACTGAAACATGACAGAAGTGAGACTGCTGGAAAGGATTGTAATAACTACAGGTAAAACATGTCAATAAAGCCTAGAAGTAAGTACCATCCTGAATAGTAAAATGAAAACAAGTGAGAGAGTGTGAGAAAGTGTCATGAATCCAGCAATACAGTAGTAATAACCCCTGAATAAAGTATACTGCAGTCAAGACAGAATGAAATGCATGTGAGAATCAAAACCAAGCAGCAAAATCTGTTCAAAGTGTTGCTGCATCTGGAATGTGTATCCCAAAATCTGGATATGTTGCTCTCAGTCTGCAATATGCAGATAGTATGATTGTCCGATATACCAAACATCCACACTTGTCTATAGCTATATAAAGCAAATTTAGCAGGATGATGTAGCTGAACAAAGCTAGATATGAATGTGTATGAAGAAAAATAAAATGTATATTGATGTTGCAGTAACAGTCCTATCACCAAGTTGAAATAGTTATCATATAGGAAACTGTAGTTAGAACAGTAGTGTGTATATATGTGCAGCTATTAGAAATGTACAGCATATGTATTGGTATTTGAAGGTGTTAATATTATTTTCTTCACCCCACCCTATAACCACATATAACCCATTCCACGTGAAAATGGTATGTGCAATCACAATTAACACCCCTGGACGTTTGTCCTGTTGGGTCATATATATTTGCATGTCCGTTGATGCATCTGCCCTGTTCATACATCCAAACCTGATGGCCTGTTGCCATCAATCAACCCTGCATGTTGTTGGACTGTGTATTGCTGTTCAAATTATGCATGTGTTATGCTCGCTGTTCAATGGTGTGAATATCTGGGTGTTTGGTTAATGGGAATACTAATGCATGCTGTTACAACTAATTGTGAATGGTATTATATGTCACTAACCCAAACTGTCATGACATAATGCAAAACATAGGACGACAGGGAAGGCGGGTTCCAGCGGACTCACCTCTCCCACCTCAGCTGGCGAGTGCACCTGGCACTAGTGCCCAGTCTGGACCCTCCGCCGGTGGCCCTGTGCCACCTGCGGGTGGAAGCACTGCAGGGGATGGGGCTCGCCCCCCGTCTGCAAGTGTGGCCAGAGGAGAACCACCACTCACCCTCCGTAGCGTCCGGACTGTGGTGCGTAGGGAGATTCGGGACTCTGTTCACGAGCCCCTATGCCAGCTTGAGGCATGGGTGGCACAACTTACGGGCATACCTGTTGCCTGGCCTACACAGCCCCCAGCACAGCCCCAACCTGGGCAGTGAAGGAACAGTGGCAACTGCCTATGGGTGGGGATATCAGTTCCACTGTTGCCATCTGTGGGCTCATGGGCTCTGGATATCCAAACCTCCGTCCCCGTCAATTGTGTAACCCCCCCCACACGTGTCATACACCTCCCCTGTATGCGTCTTGTTTGTCTTGTCTGTTTACCTACCCAACCTACCTCCCCAGCTGTACTGACTTCCTTCACCTGACATACCACTCTCACCTGAAAAAAAAAAAAAAAGGGCACTCTGTACCCACAAAAAAATTACGCCCCATACATAGCTGCCCATTCCGCACACATGTCTGCTGGACATGGAAACTGTCAATTACAATTGGCTGTACAACAAGTATTATTGTTGTCCTGACACCTCTCTCAGGGGTGGAAGGTTTCAAATGTCACACCAAATTACATACATATGCACAGCTGTTGCTGATGAAGAAATGGGCATCTATGGGCCTTACCTACATCCCTCCTGCAAATCCCAAGCTTGTTTCCCTACTGTCTTACCCTCTTTGTGACCCCTTTTTCACCACTTTCCTGTCTCCCCATTTTCATTTCTTTCAAAGAAAATAGCGCGGGTGTGCGCAAGAGTAAGCACGTTTAAGTGGTTGTAAGCGGGTGTGCGCGGAGTTAAATGCCAGAGCGCATGCGTGAGCTCCACGCAAACCAGCGCTAACCCGGTTACAACTGCTTAAAAGTGCCTTAGTCACTTTGATTGACAGGTCCTGTACTCAGTTCAAAAGCAAAATAAAATCCCACTGTCAGTCCCAAACCCAGGACCTTGGAAACAGTAGTCTGTATGACCTACCACTAAGCCATGACTCTTATATAAGATCACTCTGCTAAAATAAATATAACATTTAATAGTAGGGATGAATGTAAAGGGAATATAGGATGTGTAGTACCCAAGGCATGTCATGTAGAATTACTGTCAAAACTACTGGATTCCCATAATAGTAGTGTGTGAACAGAAACAGCCATGCTAGTTGTTAGTTTGTAGGTAATAATGTCAGTTAATGTACATATATAAATGTATGTATATGTACATATATATATATATATATATATATATAAATATATATATATATATAGTTGTAGGTGTCATTGGGCATACACACTTACTACAGGGAACAGGAGAGAGGAATGGAGAAATGTGAATCTACAACACAGTCTGAATCATGAGAGAGATACTAACCTTTACACTCACAGAACAGTGTCCACAGCATACCAGCATGGTCCCTGCCCTTACAATCTGAAAGGGCAACGCCTATCTCACATACCCTTTTATAGCACTGGCCTGAAATCACAGTGAGAACTGCAATCAGTACACAATGGTATGCAATTAGCAAATGCTGGCTTACAATTGGTGCAGAGGCCATCACATGGACCTATGCAGATACCTACAAAAGCATCCTGTACTAACACTCCACACATGCAATACATTCATTGCACTGTCTGGAAGCAGACAGAGGGAGAGAGAAAACTGAGAGAGAGAGAGAAAAAAAAAAAAAAAAAACACCCTACACACTGTGACTCTGTGACTCTAAGCTGTCAGCAGTGACAGTAGCAGCAGGAATCAGAATCAGTGGTAACGCAACCAGCTGCGACAAACACAGGTAATGCAAAGTAGCAGGTTAATAGTGTGCATACTGTGAACCCTCCAAATGTGTCATAGGTCTGTATCTATAAGTATGTCCATGTGATATGTTGTGTGTACGTATTTCCACCAAAAGGGGATGACTATACATTACATGTCAATCAGTGTTAGGCCATGATCCTGGCAGCAGTTGTCTGTGCGTTGCCCTCAGCAATGGCTGTAGTGACTGCTTTGAAAGGTCAGCCAGGTTCAAAAGGCAGGATCAGCCCATCACAAAGGCACACTGGCTGGGAACAAGTGTCTGCAGGTACCCGATATCACTGCATATGCATCCCATACTGCATAAATCCATAGCTTAGCAGACCAGGCCAGTTATGCATATGATGTGGTAGTTCCCAGGGTCAGTCGAGGTGCCTCCTTAGTGGTGTGGGACCACTGTCGCTGTATGCCACTGTCCAGGTACATATCCTGTAGTACGGCCAAGATAAATTATCAGTGTTATATGCGGTTGTATGTCCTCTTGGAGTGCAGGTAGCACACATCCAGGGATACCATGAGGTCACAGTGATGCTGTGTGTTCTGCTCTGCTGAGGGTGGCCCCCACCTGGACATGTGAGATGATAGGGAGGTTACATACAGCTGTGATAACTATTTCAACTGGTGGGGGAGAAGGAGGGGGGATACGTGCACCGAACCTGTCTGCAAGACTGTTGCCAATATCTGTGTGTTTGGTGAATGTTAAGTAGGTGTGTATTAACACAGAGCATATCTGAGGCATTTGGTCCATATGTGTAACATAACTGAAGAAGGCCTTGTGGTCATCCATAGTGTTTGTGGCCATTTCCCTCCCAGAGTAGGCCGTGGCCGTTGTTATGAGGGACCATAGCGTAGTACCAGTGCTGACCACAGATGCCTTCCCTTAATGTGAATCTGCTCTGTCCTGCAGTAGCCTCCTGCTATTGTTATACAATCTGCCTCTGTCTGGGGTCCACCGGACAGGATGCCTAACCTTTGTGCATAGGGTCTGGGTTAGAAATGTGTGTGCAAGTTCCATGCAATCTGTGGCATGTCCATGGTAAGCATTTGCAAAGGGGTCAGCAGTGTGGGTTGTGGCTTCCACTGGCCCAGTGTGCTGCATGGATACCATCTCAGTCCTAACAAGTGAATAACTGTCTAATCACATACATATCAAAGTAGTCTACTGTGCTGGTGGTGGTGGTGGGATATGTATATCCAGGCTGAGTAACTTGTGTCCACATCACACTAGTGGATGGCATCCCACATACAGTACCTTGGGATGAACCCCCAGAGTGAGGTTGTGCATTGGACCTGTCAGTGTGTGCTGACCAATGGGGCATGCTACTATGTTGTGTGGAATGTGGCAGGTATTGTTGCACAGGTGTTGGCTGAGCACTGATATCTGGCCATGTGCCTGTGTATCCACCACGACACACACACATGCAACATATGGGAGTAGTAGTATATCACTACACATGAGTATCATGTATAGTATGTGTGCCATATATTGCTGACATAGTCTGCTGATATCCTGTTTGTGTTTTCTTCCAGGGAGATGGCGCGTCAGCGTAATCCCGACTACTCTGCAGCGGAAGATGAGGAGATCCACCAGAGCCTGGTGCGGGAGTATGACATCCTGTTTTCCCGCACCAGTCAGAATCAGCAGGAGAGGGCTGCACTGTGGCAAGACCTTGTCCGTAGGGTAAATGATATTGGCATGCATAATAGGACATATGAGTAGGTACGACATCACTGCAGTGATTTAATCCAAAGTGTCCGTCAGCGTGCATCAGATATCCACAGGCAACAGGTTGCCACAGGATGTGGGGTGGCCACACATCCCCCCTCACCAGACTGGAGGGGCTACTCCTAAGTGTTGTGGCTCCAGCCCCGGAACAGCAACAGCAGTACACCTGCATCATGATGGAGGCTGTATCCACACAGCAGCACGACATGGAGCGTGCAGGTAATATGCCATATGTACACTTGACTGTTCTGTACACTGTTAGTTTATGCATGTGTAAGGTGTGTCCATCGTATGTATTTGTCATCATAGTATGTAATTGTGCATGTGTGATACTGGCAATATCAGCAGCTGACGTGTGAAAGGCAACTGGTGTACTACTGCACTGTATCATATGTAATATCAATGGCACAGTTGTGCCCACTGACATTAATCTCATCATTTCTGCAGGTCCCTCCGGGGTTACAGCTAGGCAGGCCATTCATGCTGGTGAGTGTGTTTAACATAACCTATAATAGTCCTGATAATGCTAGTAACAGTAGTGTAACTCAGTAGTGCTCTGTGTGTATACTGCAGGGTGTGCATGTGTGCATGTGTGCAGGTGTGCCTGTACCCATGTGTGCATGTGTGCATGTGTGCATGTGTGCAGGTGTGCCTGTGTCCATGTGTGCATGTGTACATGTGTGCATGTGTGCATGTGTGCCTGTGTCCACGTGTGCATGTGTGCCTGTGTCCACGTGTGCATGTGTGCATGTGTGCATGTGTGCATGTGTACATGTGACCACATGTGCATGTGTGCATGTGTCCATGTGTGCATGTGACCACGTGTGCATGTGTGCATGTGTGTATGTGTCCATGTGTGCATGTGTCCACGTGTACATGTGTGCATGTGTGCATGTGTCCACGTGTGCATGTGTCCACGTGTGCATGTCTGCATGTGTGCATGTGTGCATGTGTGCCTGTGTGCATGTGTGCATGTGTGCCTGTGTCCATGTGTGCATGTGTGCCTGTGTCCATGTGTGCATGTGTGCATGTGTCCTTATGTGCATGTGTGCATGGGTGCATAAGTGCATCACTGGTAACAATGTCTGGAGACTATAAACTGTGTTTCCTGTCTTCCTCCCACAGGTTCTGCTGCTGCTCTGGTGACCTTCAGCAGGGAACCTGAATCTTGTGCCACAGGTACTGGTAATGATGATATTTGTGTAATGGTACAGGAAGGTGTGTCAGGGTCCGCCATTGGTCAGCCAATTGACAGTACACAGCTGTCAACCCCATCATTTCGCACAGTCATCCTGCCAGTACATCCTTTGTCACCATTGTCCCTAGGTGATGGACAGGATACAGTGGGCATAGACCAGGGTAATGTGGTACCTGTGGCACATGCATCCCCACACAGCAGCCATGGGCAGGGTCCTCCGATGGTACCACACAGACAGTTGCCCATGGGTTCTCGTGGGAGCATTGGTGGGCGTACTGCCTCTGGCCGACGTGCCCAAAGAGGACTGTCAACCTCAGCTATGTTTTGGACTGTCATGCAGGCACAGTTGCGTATGGATAGGTACACCAGACAGGGTCTGAGGGAGCTGAGAGCATGTCGCACAGCCATGACAGACAGTATGCGTGACATCGCGGATGCTATCCGTAATTTCACCAATGTCATAGACAGACGTTGTGGGGACATATTACAGCAGTTCCACAACCAAATGTCCATGAGCCAGGGCAATGGTGGGCATTTGTGGCGTCGATGTGGCCGTATGTCGGCAACAGCAGCAGCTGGCAGTCGGCGCAGACAACAACAGGCCCGCGCACGCCCCCATAGTGTCAGTAGCAGTCCCAGCAATGCTGGGTCTGTGCTGTCATCGGAACGCCCCAGGAGACCATGTGCACGTGGCTCTGGACAGTCCCAACAGGGACCTGTGTCCAGTCAACACACTCCCGCTTCTGATGACAGTACCCAGTCTGGCTTAGTACTGGATACGGTCCGTAGCACCCCTGCCAGGCACAGGTACCGTGTCCGTGCCCACAGACACTGATCTGTATGACCTGCAAGGTGCAGTCTGTGGCTGTCCACAAACCCCTGTATATGGCAGCCATGAGGTGGAACTGTGTGCATGCATACACACATGCGAAATGTTAACACCTAGGGCGACCACATACATGCACACACGGCACCAACACTGCCCCACCCTGTACTGCTGCCCCTCACCAACACACATACACACACATGTCAATTGGTGGTATCAGTGGCTGACTCGGGCATACCTAATTCACACCCTGTGCATATGATGACACTGTGCCACCTCCTGCAATCTCAACATCATTGCGGGAACAGGTAAACACGTTGCTGATTCACAGGGTGACTACATAGAGGTGTATTAGTAGTATCATGTTGGTAACAGTACAGTGTGCTGCTTTGACTGTGTGTATATCCCAGCATGCCTGATGCAGTAACTGTATCAATGTCCTGAATTGTTATCTGCACCCATAGTACATACCAAAGTGTAACAGCTGCACATAATTGCATGCCGGTTGTAAGGATGTCAACAGATAGCCGCATACATGGGTAGCACAGGGGGGAAGCTAAAGTAAGTAGTGATATGCAATGGTGGACATGTACAGTAATGGTGTCAAGTTGCCCACAACGACTATGCAATGTGGATGTTTGCGCATGTAGATATGTGTGCAGTACCAATGTAATCCAAATCACAAATAACTATGACATAATATCAGTTCTACCATGGGCATCTGCGCTGTGTATTCCTGGGTACATGTTGATAGTGCCTACATATTACCCCTTCTTTGTTGTACAATGCACTACTTCCAGCCCTGCTTACTGTAGCTTTGTTTGCATGCATGTTCGCTTGGGGTTCCTGGAACACGGCTTACACCTGCAATGCAGAGTTACAGTGCTTCTGTAGACTCCTAGTGACATCTGCATAGCGTACGATACGTATGTCAACTTTACATATGACAGAACGTCACTGTCTGTCCTGTACGCATGTACGTTGATTGTGACACATTGCACATGTCTTACCTGGCATTTACCCACGTGTGCAGTCATATATGCCAGTGCTATGAAACAGTAGCAGTACACCCACACATACACACCTTCAGTGTGTTGTTCCCCATTGGCCCTATGTGTTGGTACTCACCATGGCAATCACACTACTAGGGTAGCATGTGCAATGGTAACCTGTGAATCACCTCTATGGTCCAGTTGTGGTTTATGTGAGTCATGTGGCAATGTCACAGCTGCCACATGTATGCAGTCAGCCATCACCCTTGGCCAGGAACGTACAACACATGTGTGGGATGCCACCACACAGCCAATGTGGGGACTGAGCTCTCTGAACCCAGTAATGCCATACCCTGTCAGGTGGCATGTCATATATACGACATCCTGGACAAACTTCAACCCCAATCCCTGCTGCTACTATTGATAAAACCCCTGAAGATGTTTCTGATAGTTTAGACCAATTCTTTACTGAGACATTTCAAGCCCTAGCTAGCCATCTACCTCCTAGCTCCCCTGGTCCTGAAAGTAGCACCCCTAGAAACCTACTTGCGTTCAGCTTCCAACCAGTCGCCACTTCACTTATCCGCCTTGATTGAAAAGTAAAACCCACTACACTTTCTGCTGATCAACGTCCTGCCGAGTACCTACAAAAATCAGCTGATGCTATTGCTTACCCCGTCTCAAAACTAATCAAACGAACCATGGTAGAATCTAAATTTCCCACCATCTGGAAAATATCCTATGTAATCCCACTTCACAAAGGAGGCAGCTCTACTGAATTCTCCAATTATAGGCCAATAGCTATACTCTCTCCACTTGCAAAGATTATGGAAACTTTATTCATAGACAATTCATGCACCACCTAATCCAAAATCGCCTTATGGCAGACACTCAGCATGGCTTCCGTCCTCATCACAGCACTACTTCAGGCCTCATAGCCTTTACTAACACCATAAACCATACTTGCAACACTAATTATATATCCTCAGCCCTCTTTTTGGATCTTTCCAAGGCATACGATATGGTTGATCACCAACTTGTAATCCACACCCTGCAAACATTCTGTCTAGATACGGGAGCCTTCCAATGGTTTCAATATTACCTGCATGGTCGACAGCAGGCTGGCCTCTGGCAGAACAAACTCTCTAACCTTCTACCTAACACCCTCAGAGTACCACAAGGCTCTATACTAGGGCCCTTGCTGTTCTCCATTTTCATTAACGACCTTTATACTGTCATCCCAAAAGTCAGCTGTATCCAATATACTGATGACTCTACTCTGATTTGCTCAGCCACATCTCCAGTAGAGTTATGGTCAGCTACCCAGACCACCTTTAATACAATAGAAAACTGGCTTTCTGAACATCGTCTGATCCTAAATCCCAAAAAAACTAAACTGCTGTTATTTCACCAACACGTAGGTCTACCGCTTTCACCTTTACCATAACATCAAATGATGGCACAATAATCTCCCCTGACCCATCTACTAAACTATTAGGTGACATCATAGACAATAATCTCAAATGTGACCTACATGTTAACCAAATTATCAAAACCATCAATAAAAAACTAGGGTCACTTTACAGAATAAAAGCCTTCCTAACTTCCTAACCCCTCCAGCTAAAATTGCCATAGCTCGCTCACACCTTCTTTCAACCCTTCTGTATGCATCCCCTCTACTCTCGAATATGAACAAGACTGTCCTTAACAAACACTCAATTTGCTACAACCACATTGCGAGGTTTGCCACTGGGCTGCCTTTTAGGACACATCATTGCATCAATCTAAATCAGCTTGGTTGGCTTGAACTACCCAGCCTAATACAGTATAACCAACTGATTATGGCCTATAAAATCCTCTATAATCCGGACAATACTCCTGCACTTCAAATATTATCACCCCCTATAACAATTCTAGACCACTTCGATCCTCTAACAAACTACTAATTCAGACTAGCAAATTTAATAACACAGCCGGTGATTCTCTCTTTGCAAACTCTGTAAGTAGATCCTGGAACTCACTTCCAGCTGATATTACCTTACTTTCCACCTTAGGTCAATTTAACACTAGACTCAAACAACATTTGTCACTTAACTGGCTATGCCAATGTATCAAGCCTGGCTAACTCGAATGTGTAAAATCTGTTAACCAGTTTACTGTGTAATTTAATTTAATCCTGACTTGTGCTCAGGACTAACTTTAACCTGTGGAACATGTTTAACTTGCTTACTTATGCAATCTCTGTAAATAATCTGTTTGTAATATGTAATGCTGGTATTATGTAATGCTGTATCTGCTTACCCTTGGAGCTTTTCTCCCCGGGCCTCCGCTGAAAATGGACATGCATCCAGTCGGACTATCCCAGTCAACAAATGTAAGATAAATAAATAAATAAATAAAAAATATTACAGTGACTACAATACAAGTCAGACACTGACACGCACTGACAGAATGCTGAACACACTGGGGCATACGTGGGGACTCAGAATAGCATCCTGCCTGAGTATCACACACCTCTGCAGCTGGCACACAAGCATATGTTCCGTCGGAACAGAGCACATGCCACACATGGCACACACATCCCGTGTGCCACACACTCACAGCCTGTAGGGCTACACAACACACCTGCTACAGACGTGTCAGGTACCTGTCTTGGGTGCTGCACTGGGGTCCCGCTCCACATGCTGTATCTGGTGAAGGTCACAGTGATATGCCTCAGGGGCACTATGGTCCACCACAGAACACATTGCATACAGGTCAGTCAGAGGCATGGACACATATGATTCACTCACTGACCATGCCAGTATGGCTGACCTGAGACATACCTCCCTGGACTACATGATAGGGAACATAGAATGGATCTCTCAGCATGTGGCACAGGCCAGTATGAGCCTGATCTTGGTTGCCAACATACCCTCACCAGGTATGCTACCACTATATGTGGGAAGGGTGTTGTATGTCTACATTATGCTCAATCTCCAATGTCATTCATAGGGTATCCGCTGGCTGTCAACGTGTGCTTACATGCTAGGGAAGCCACAATGATGTGCAAGGGTCATCTTGCACGTGGCACCCATGGCCCGATGTATATTGGCAAAGCTCCTTGATACACACATACTGCCTTATGCTGCAGGACACGGTTTACATAGCCACCTCCATGGGTATCACACAGGTTAGGACACTAACAGTGCTACTACACAACAACAGCAGTGTACACCGCACGATGCATGCACCGTACACTGTCCTCAGCACGGTGAACTGCAATGTCTGTGCAGTACCAGAGTCCTGATTCATGGCTCACAGGTGTTACCCATCACTGACAGGTTATGCCTCATACCATGCCTGTCGTCCCCTACACATGTAACACACATGGACAGGGGGGTGGTATCCCAAGGCACTACAGATACACACACCTCCAGGATGTTGGCACAGCACAAAGCATCAGGGCCTAATCATGTGCAGCTAACAGTGTGTCAGACTGCCATCTGGTTCATAGCCTGGCACACACAACCCTCCCATACACAGGAAGACCACCTATCCTCCATAACAACACTGGCAATATGACAGTCTCAAGAAATGTCTTTATATGGCTGGACTGCATCCAGCCAAACATTGTGCGTGAGCATTACTGTAGCTACAACACACTAGTTGAAGAGTTCCCAGCATGTGGTCACTGAATTGCAGTGGAATGACATGTTACCACTCCCACAACAGGTGGGAACATGCAGCACCTGTACATCGACTACATGTAGACTATATGGCCCAGACCAGATGTGTATCCCCTGCTGTAGGTATTTTACCATATACACCCACACTGTATAGACACATACCGCGTGCGGACCCTGCACAGTAAGACACAGTCATATTGGTATACATTGCAAATACCATTTATCCACTCGAGGCATGTGTCAGTCATGGTAACTACTACAGGTCACAGGTATTTATGTGTATGTGTCACACACATACATCATGTGTGCAATGCCATGGCATTGTTATGTACAAAGACCCACACAAGGTCATAATGTGTGACACAACCACACGTGGCAGTTGTGGGTTACCAAATGCAACCTATCTGTACTCTGACAATGGTAATAGACACAGTAGCAGAGTGCACTATTGGCATTACTGGCCAACTAGCCCTGTTTGGCTGTGCTGATAGTGTGGTGACATCCCCTGTGTTTACTGGGGGAATATGCAGCATCTGGTGTATTGTAGTATTTGCGAAAAGGATCTGTTTTCTCACACTTGCATTTACACACACCCTACTACCCCCCCCACACACACACGCACACTTGCAGGATTCATTCCCCTACTTAATTAAGTCACGACACGTGAGAGAGACGCATTAGCAAAGCGCACTATTTGGATTACTAGATAGTTCCTCTTCTCTGGCTGTACTTATAGGGTGCTGACATCATCAGTATTTTGAAAGGGTAATGTGCATCAGGTAGTGTGATCTCCTGATTGCCAAAACTAACATGTTTTTCATACGGAAATGCACACACACAAACTCCACACATCCCAACACACTTGCAGGTTTCAAACCCCTATCTAAATATGTTATGGCACTTGAGAGTGATGCTGTAGCAGGTTGCGCTATTCTGAGTACTGGCAGATATCTCTTCTCCAGCTGTATGTATAGGGTGCTGTCATCATCACTGTTTGGAAAGGGTAATGCGCATCATGTAGTGTGATCCCCTGATTTCAAAAAAGCACATGTTTTTCATACAGAACTGCACACACACAGAGTCCCCACATCCAAACACACACACATGCCATTTACAGGTTTCAAACTCCTACCTAACTATATTTAGACACTCGGGAGAGACGCATTAACAGAATACACTATTTGAATTACTGGGAGGTTTCCCCTTCTCCTGCTGTACTTATAGGGTGCTGACATCATCAGTGTTTAGAAAGGGGAATGTGCATCCTGTCGTGTGTTCTCCTAATTGCCAAAAGGGATATTTCCTTCATACAGACGTGCACACACACTAACCCCCTCCACACACACTGATCATTTGCAGGATTCAAACCACTACCTAACAATGTTCTGACACTTGAGACAGACGCATTAGCAGAGTGTGCTATTCGCATTTTTGGGAACATTTTCTTCTCCTGCTGTACTTATAGGGTGCTGACATCATCTGTGGTTAGAAAGGGGAATGTGCATCCTGTAGTGTGTTCTCCCAGTTGCCAAAAGGGACATTTCTCTCACACAAAATTGCACACACACTAACCCCCCTCATCCAAACACACACACACACTTGCCATTTGCAGGATTCAAACCACTACCTAACTATGTTATGACACTTGAGTCAGACACATTAGCAAGAGTGCGCTATTCGCATTACTAGGAGGCGTTCCTTCTCCTGCTGTACTTATAGGGTGCTGACATCATCTGTGTTTAGAAAGGGGAATGTGCATCCTGTAGTGTGTTCTCCCAGTTGCCAAAAGGGACATTTCCCTCACACAAAATTGCACACACACTAACCCCCCTCATCCAAACACACACACCTGCCATTTGCAGGATTCAAACCACTACCTAATTATGTTATGACACTCAAGTCAGATGTATTAGCAGAGTGCGCTATTCGCATTACTGGGAAGCTTCCCTTCTCCTGCTGTACGTATAGGTTGCTGACATCATCTGTGTTTAGAAAGGGGAATGTGCTTCCTGTAGTGTGTTCTCCCAGTTGCCAAAAGGGGGATTTCCCTCACAGAAACACTAACCCCCCTCATCCAAACACACACACTTGCAGGATTCAAACCACTACCTAACTATACTATGACACTTGAATTGGACACATTAGCAGAGTGTGCTATTCGCATTACTGGGAGGCTTCCCTTCTCCTACTGTACTTATAGGGTGCTGACATCATCTGTGTTTAGAAAGGGGAATGTGCATCCTGTAGTGTGTTCTCCTAGTTGGCAAAAGGGATACTTCTTTCATACAGTCTTGAACACACACTAACCCCCTCCATTCACACTGAACATGTATAGGATTCAAACCCCTACCTAACTATGTTATTACATTTGAGACGGACGCATTAGCAGAGTGCGCTATTTGCATTAGTGGGAGGATTGCCTTCTCCTGCTGCACTTATAGGGTGCTGACATCATCAGTGTTTAGAAAGGGGAATGTGCATCCTGTAGTGTATTCTCCTAGTTGGCAAAAAGGATACTTTTTTCATACAGTCTTGAACACACACTACCCCCCTCCACACACACTGAACATATACAGGATTCAAACCCCTACCTAACTATGTTTTGACACTTGAGACGGACGCATTAGCAAAGCGCGCTATTCGCATTACTAGGAGGGTTGTTTTCTCCTGCTGTACTTATAGGGTGCTGACATCATCAGTGTTTAGAAAGGGGAATGTGCATCCTGTAGTGTGTTTTCCCAGTTGCCAAAAGGGACATTTCCCTCTCACAGCCTTTCACACACACAAACCCCACTCACCCACACACACTGAGCATTTGCAGGATTCGAACCCCTACCTAACTATATTATGACACTTGAGGGAGACGCATTAGTGGAGCGCACTATCCGACTTATTGGGCATCTGTTCTGCACCTGCAGTATTTATAGGGTGCTGACATCTTTATTTCTACAGAGGTATGTACATGTAGTACTACCTGTCAGGTGGGGGATAGCATATATATGCATTTGCAGCCACCTACGTCAGGGTCAGATATGCACATCGTACTGGCAGGTTATGTTCTATACCATGCTTTGTGACCACAGGACCTGTAACACACAACACAACCAGTCCAGAACACCACACCCACATCCAGGACACACACTTAACTTCCCTGGGAACAGTGCCAGGATATGCAGGTGTTCACATACACCATTCCAGTTGTTAACATCAGGTACAGGCATATTGTGTGTGAGAACTACTCAGGCCTCTACCACTTTACCCTACAGCCACTACAATTTGTGGGTCCATGTGCTATGGCAGAACCACACACCACAGCCACATGGGGCAATACATATTGCACCTGTCCATCTGCAACGTGGGTACTCACTGTTCCACACCAGAGGTAGACCACCATTGTTGATATCTGACCATACCCACCTTTCCCTGGACATCCATATCCCATCTCCAACCCAGGCAAGGTTGTCACTGCACACAAACTGTATTTAGCACAAGCAGACTCTACACTTGTGAAGACTGGGGTGGACGACTTCAGAGGACCCATGCTGGGGGAATATACTGGCCACTCAGCATAATCCTTGACAATTGCATTCTATGAGCATGTGTACGGTTTGCATTGATCATGCTATCCCACATATACCCATGACTACTCCACAACAAGACACCTGTCAGCTGTACACCAGCCATATATGTGCCGTACAACAGACAGAGTGACCTAATACATTGCAGACCTGTAGCCCACAGAGGGAGGACATCTGTGAACAGTTCCGGCATGGCACTTCATTCACACATACTCATTACAACACAGTGTTGACAGTGGAATCATCCAGAGAATGCAGATAGGGCTCCCCTCAGTCTGTTATTGATGGACACCTACTGTCAGAGATCCTCAGCAACCCTCTCCCAGCACACACCGACAACATGGCTGTGGCTTAGCACATTTAATCCCTGGGACCTCCACGGTGCCCCTGCTTGACAGAGGCACAGCTCACTAGCCTCACATGTTGTCTTCTGTGACCTACTTTACAGTGGCACAGTAGCCTACTGTCCTGGGGATGCAGATGCCAAGCACACTCTGGCTGAGCTGTCATTCCCTAGGGCAACAAGCCTAGTATTGACCTCTACACCCATATGTTCAATTGTCGGATGCACAATATTTGTTGTGCTGTTCTACTGTTTGCAGGTCTTTATTGCCATAGCATTCCCTGTTCCTATGACCAACTTGTGTATCTGTGGAAGATGTTTGCATATGATGGCGATCCACTATATCACTTATGTCTCTGTAGTCATTTACTGTGTGCACTGGGCAGATTGCTGTGTTGTGGTTGGTTCCTGGACTGACACGTACAAATACCAGATATGTGTGGCCAACTGCTAAACGGAGATATGGCCTAAGTGTGTGAGCATGCCCAGTTCAGCCTTTCCATGGCATGTTGTCTGACATATGCCTCATTTATCAAAGTGCGAGCATGCCCAGTGTGAGCTTTCCATATGTTGCACTCTGAAGTCCACCACATATTTGTGTGTGTGTGAACTTCAACAATATCTCACATTTATGGTTATGTGTTGGGTGTCATGTTGTGTACTAACTGGCCAACTGCTTCATGTCTGCCACAACAGGGATTATACTGTGCCTGCAGGGATTGCATGGGATACTTTGCAGACAGTTCTCAACATACTTTCATAATGACCTAACACTGTAGTACCGTATAGTGTACTGGTTCAGTACTTTCACTGTGGTGGACAGTATCCTGGGCTTTAGTCCTATGACTGCTTGACATCTTCATAGTGAGCACAACAGACTGTGTAGGGGCCAGTTGTGCACATATGACCATGTTGCATTATGTTCAGATATGGACTACCTACACCAGGCTCATCCAACATTGCTAGTGTATTCCACAACATGGGTGAACATTGGCAAACACTAGCAATGTTCCCTAGGCCATTTCTGATGCTAGTCACAGGGTGTGTTTGTCCTTCGACACACATTGTAACTGGAGTTTGCCATGACATATGTCATGGTTAGTATACTGTGCCTCCGTCTACCTCTGACATAACAGTGATACCCAGGGTTAGCCTACCATCTCCCATCCACTCATCAGGATTCCTCTTGAGGGGTGTCGATATGTGACTCTCTGGCTGACCTGTACCAGGAGTTTACCGAAGAGTGGGGGTGCCTTCTGTGTTATGGATCATTCTGTACAGCTTGTCCTATGTATGTCAGTGCTGGGGTTCAGGTCTCTCATGTGCATAGCTCACTGCCATTCAGATTATACAAGGTGCAACATGTTCATTCATTCCAGGTTGGACATGGCTTCATACATCAGGCACAGCTTGCCTGTAGCTGGGCAGTATGGTGGTGTGTGGGGCTGCAGTTTGTTTACTCAAGCAACACATGGCATCTGTTCATGCTATTTGCTACTCCTGGTGGGGTACTGTTGTGGACTTTACAGTTGATGGAGGTGTCTGCTGCGGTATATCCCACAAGGGCTATTGTAGTCACTTGTGATGCTGATGGAGGATGACTGCAGAGCCGCAGTGAGTTCCCCTTATCTACATCTGCCAACCTTCATGTTTGGGTGGGTATATATAGTATATGTTTCTGCGAACACTACAGCCACATGTTTGTCCAGTGCAGGATATCTATCACCTTTTGTACCCAGGTCTCACATTACATGTTAGGTACATCATGGGTTAACACCTGTGTGGTAATTTGTGGGCACTTACTGTATATCCACGGTGGTTGTCTATACACAGTTCTGCAATTATCTTGCTGACATGGCTATGGCTACAGTTGTCTGTTTGTAGGTGGCCCTTTTGTGGGTTGCTTGTGTCAGCTGGGGGTCGGATATGGTGGGCTGTTTGTACTCCTCTGCATACATGTTCAGTCACAGTCCTTCCATGTTGGCCTATACCTATGGGACATATATACAGAACGGGGGTGGCCAAGACCAGGCCTTGTGGGATGCCACTCATATCTGCTTTGTAGTCTGACATGGATGCGGCATGTCTGACCATGTCAGTTCTGTCCTTGGTCTGGTTTGCAACCCCTCTACTGACATAGGGGTATATATTTAAGCTGGTGAACATATCCATACTGAACTCGTATGGTATTGTCTAGAAGCATGTGCACAGTCCAGCTACGCTGTGTGGACCACATTGCCCTCATCAATGACCTTAATGACTGCTTCAAATGGGTCAGACATGTTTAGAGGCAGGATCTGCAGTTATGACAGCCACACTGTGTAGGGTCCAGTATCAGTAGGTCCACAATAGCCTTCTGTCTGTGGTATATACTGATCCTTTCCATAGCTGTGCAGAACAAGCTTGTCAGGATCCTGGGGTGGTAGTTTGGAGTATCCATTCAGGCAAAACCTTTGTTGTGATGGACCACTGTTGTTGTACACTGTTCTTTGGGTACATATCCTGTGGTAAGGCTGACATTGGGCAGTAGTGTGATTTGGCATTCCATTATTCTTGGAGTCTATGTTGGCCTCAGCACAGGACACCATCTCATACCTTTGCTGCTGTGTGTTCTGCTTTGCAGATGATGGCTGTTACCTCAGCATCTGCAATGTCAGGGGACCATCAGTCTGCTGGGATAGGTATTTTGCACTCTGGGGGGGGGGGTGTTTGCACTGCACCTGACAGGTTGTATGTTAGCAATATGTGTGTGTGTTTGGTATGTTGTTTTATAATATCTGTGTGATTCGGAGCATATCTGTGGATGCCCAACATGGTTCCTACCATCAGTTGGGTAAGCCTTGTGATTATCCTTAGTGTCCTGTACATTTTGTATCTTCATAGGTTCATGGGTTCATACTAGGCTATACACCCTAGGCCATTAGTAAGCCTAGCCAGAGTGTGTGTGTCTTTCGCCACCCCTTGCTATGTTCTATTATGGCCATTTATCAATTTATTCACTGTGCCTCTGTCTGGTCGTGACACAGTGAGGACCCCCAGTATACATGTACGATCATCCATCCACTTGGCAATATTCCTGTTGAGGGGTGTCAGTGAGGGGCTCTGCCTACCATGGATTGGGATCCTGTTTCTGGGTGTGGGGAGCCTCTGGGTTATGTATCTGTCCCTCCAGCACATCTTATTTCATTATGTGTTGAGGCTGACATCTGTCACTCTCACAGCTCCAATGGCTTTGATTTCCTGTGGTGGAGCATGTCCATTACTCCTGTGTTGGACATGGCCTTGTACAACAGACATACAATACCTCTGTGTAGGCAGTCTGTGACTGCATTCAGCTGGGGTGTCTACAGCCAGGCAGCATATGACATATATTTCACACCCTTTATCCTGTTGGTGGGGTAACTATGAGGTCTTCCGAACCGCTGCAGGTGTCACGTACAGTACATCCCATATGAGTCATTGTACTAGATTATGGGTCTGATAAGGGAACAGTACAGCGGCACAGTGACCTTTGTTGATGTAGATGTGAATCCTTTCATGATACGGTGTCTAATATCGACAATCTTCCTAGCCACATTGGCATTGTGAGTGTCACATGACAGATTACTGTCGACCTGTGTCCCTAGGTTCCTGATTACTCCTTGCATACATAATGCTTTGCCACCTATGTGGTAATTTGTGTGTACCTTGTCTGGTATTTGGTGGGACATTCATACTGTCCAGTGTCTTCAGGATGTCTGGGTGGAGTTCTTGTGTGTGAGAGTGTGGTCTGTCGCATGCTACAGACTGTATAGCAGTTTTGACTACAGTTAGGTGCACATGGGTGGTCTCCGCTACTTTGTGCATTGTCAGTTACCTGGCCATATGGGTGTCTGTGCTGCATATGGATACTCCCCCTCCTTTGATGTTTTGGTGCAGGTGTTGGGGCCATAACACATGATATGTGGTATAACCTAGTAGTTCTGGTGTGCTATCACTAGGCTTGCAGCAGGCTTCTGTCACTGCACAGACATCGATGTTCTCCATAATGGGAAGTGCCTCAGGGGCATGCATATTGCAGTTTACACATCTGGCATTGGTCAGCATTACCCTTATGTTTCCTACCACTTATGTTTTCTAGGGTGGTGGGTAGTCTTTTTGGCCTTGCCTACATACGGCTCTATGGAGGCGGCAAAGGCCTTATCCAGTATCCAGACACACGGGTAACAGGTGCAAGCCATCCCTGGAACAGCAGCATGGCTTGTCATGCTTGACATCTCAAGCAGACAGACATTAGACCCTCTTGGACTGACAGCTGTAACTGTGCCAGCTGTTAAACATGAGCATTCTGTGTTTGTACTGTGGCATCATTCTTGGTGAGGGTTGGATGCTGCACACAGCCAGTGTCATACCGGCCTAGGGTACATACTCAGAGGGACCATCCATGTCTCTTTTCATGTTGACCAGGGAGGTACATCTCAGGTAATTCACACCAGCATGGACATTGAGTGCATCATATTTCTTCTTGCTTTGGAGTGACCTGCGTACTTGTGTTATGTGGCATTTTGTGGCAGCCTACAGGCAGCTTACTCTACCCTTTCCCTTGTTCAGTCTGGTGAGTGGGACAGCAGTGTGTCTGCCTATACAGACACCTATTACAACTGTATCAGGCATGTTGTTTCGCCTTCTGGCCTGTGACTGTTTGGCACACCAGCTTTGTGTACTATTCGTTGCATGTGCTATGTTTGAAGGTTGTGGTTGCTTGTGATCTGCTTTGGAGGCTTCTGTTGGTGTGGTGTGTTTGTAATTAAGGCCTCCGGGAATATTTGTCTGTGTTTATGTGTTTGGTTTACAGTTGTGGTAGGTCTATGTGGGACTGGGTTTGTGGTGTATGTGGTTACCTTCTCCTCCTGACCAGTTTTGACAGTACTGAGGTGGTGGAGCTCAACCTCTGGTTTGGATACATGGTTGCATCTATCACATATATTTGTATTTATTGGGGGGTGTTGTGGTTGTCTGTGTACTTGGGACTGGTGTCACATTGCCTCTGGATTCACAGATTCTACTTGTTGTGGCTGGACTTAGTGGATTGTATGTGTGGACATATGTTATTGCCATACTACTGGTCAGTGATTACTTCCCTTTTTATGTTTGCTCTATCATGTGGTAGCTTCCTCACTCTCTTGCATGGTTTGGTAATGGCTGGAGTCCAGCATGCCAGATGCCTGCGTGTATGGCATTGTGTGTTGTTGTTATTTGTGATTGCATACTCCAAGCATTCCTGGCTGTGTTCATGGAATGCCTGTATAACATGTTCTGTGGTGTGTCCCATATTCTGCACTTGCACAGGGCCTTTCGTGGATTCAGCATCAGTTTGGAGGGCTGCAACCTATGCTTTACACATGTTTTTCACTGTGGTATTCTGGCCAGGGACTGGGGTCAGGATGTGTATATCCAGTGTGATTATTCTATGGTCTGGTCTTACCGGTGAGGGGTACACTTCTCATCTTGCCATCCAGTACACATGTTGCTGATTTTCACATCCAGTATGCTTACCCCTCTTGTGGGTGTGGTACATTGTTCCTGGGCATTTTGGTTTATGGATTCTGGGAAATTTTCTCCTACTGTGTTGGTGCTAGTATAATGCTCCCGGTGTATGTCTGGGTATTTTCAGTCAAGCAATATAATGTGGTTTGGGGGGCTTGATATTTTCATGTATTCCGACATAGGCCAGGTGCAGTTCCTGGTATTAGGAAAGTAGTCTGCAGCAGGCTATATACTGGGAGGCGGTTTTAGCCATTGGTATTTGACCATGGCTAATCCATGCTGCTTCTTGTTGTGGTACCAACATGGGGGTGTGGTTATCCTTGACATTTCTTGCTAGTCACCCTCCTTTTGTAGCTTGTTCCATGTTTTGTGGCTGTACAGCACAGTATGAGGTGTGACCTGGTAGTGTTAGGGTGCTGATGTGAGCCTTGACCCAGTTCTCTATTACAGGACTGGTATCTACATTCTCCATACTGTGTGCGTTTACACTGCACACATCTTGCTGTTTAGACATCTGTCATTGGGTAGCATTACATCTAGGTTCCTATCCCTTGTGGAACCTATGAAGGTGGGTTTGTGTTTTGAGACTTACCTATTCAGGGCATGCTGTGGGTACTGACAGCCTTTGCCAGTTTCCATGGGGCATGGCATGATAGGTGCATGCCACCCCTAGCAGGTGGTGCATCATGTCATGCTCCGCATGTCTTCCCAGCCTGAAACACATTGGCTCCCCTTTGACTAACTGCATTACTTCAGCCAGTTATTGCACTTGATCATCCCATCGTCATTTTGTGGCTTCATGCTTGGTGAGGGTGGATGTTAGTCAGGGTGCTCATGTGTGCATATAGTACATGGTGTTACATTACTTAACACATGGCATTCATGCCTCAGGTGGTGCTGCAGGACTGCCTCTGTCGGATGCGCATATTACACTTCCCTATACATGTTTGTGAGCAGGTCATGTCATTTTAGGCATCCATGTTATTATTTGAGTGAGTCAGAGGGGGTATCATTCCCAGGGTTCCTACTGAGCCAGTGCATGTGCTATGCGTTGCCTCTTTGCCAAGGCCAGGGCATACTGGGCATGCCTCCTTCTGCCTACTGGGGCAGGCTCAGGTTGTTCCTCCTCCGAGTCACGCTCTGCCTGTGATGGCCTTGGCAATGGTGGGGGGCTGTTTGGCCTGGCCCTATGCTGGTCCTGCTGCAGCTGTTTTTGCAAGATCATATTATGTAGCATAGCACATACCATATCAATTTGGGTACATTTAGTTGGTGTGTACTGCAAGGCTCCACCAGATGTGTCCAGACACCGGAACCGTGACTTGAGCAGCCCAAACACATGCTCTATTACATTACGTGTTTGTGCGTGTGCCTCATTATGGCATTCCTGTTCAGGTGTGTGTGCGTTTCTGATGGGTGTCATCAGCCATGGCTCCAGTGCATAACCTGCATCCCCCACTAGGTGTCCGTGTGGGATGTCCCCATTGGCAAATGTCTGGTACAGCTGCGTCAAATGCCAGATGTGGGAATCATGGTAACTCCCAGGGCAGCCAGCACACACATTCATTATTATGCCCTGTGCATCACACACGACCTGGCAGTTGATGGAGGGGAAGCCCTTGCGGTTAATGTAAACCCTACCCCGCTCACCGGCTGGTGCTTTGATGTGTATGTGCATGCAGTCTATTGCATCCACTACCTCAGGGTATTCCGCTATTTACTGGAAGAGACACATATTGCTGGCCAATACCTCATGGGCATTGGGGAAATATACATGATCACCGACATGTGCTGACATGGCATCCAGGAGCTGGTGCAGTACCCTAGAGGCTGATGCCTGTGATATCCCCATCATATCGCCAGTTGGTCTCTGGAAGGTACCTATTGCTAGTATTCTTAGGCCAACACATACCTTGGTTTCCACTGGGATGGGTTCCCCTCTGTTGGTTCTGTGTGTGAGGCATGGCCTGCACAGCTCAACTATTTGCTGCAGGAGCTCTCTGTCCACTCTATAGCGCTCTACTATCTCCAGCTCATGTAAACCGTGGTAGGTGACCCTGGGCCTATACACTCTTCTTCGTCTCGTCACTGTGGGTTGTCTGGCACCATCTGCATTGTCACCACCCTCAGCAAGTTGCCTATGTCTCATTATGACAGCTATGGCAGCCCCTAACATTTCTGCTCTGAGTTAAGCTTTTTCAGTTTTCACTTCTATTAGCTGACTCCTGTCTTGCAGTGTCTCTTAAGAGAAACATCCTGCACTACTGTTTGCAGAGTTTTAAGTGCTGGGCTGGGCTACTATTCTGCCTGTATAATTGCCTACTTCTAATTGTTTTCACCTGCTAGCTTCAGCAGTTATCCCTGCTAGCTTCCTATTAATTCTGTTGCTTCCTTTTTCCTCTCTGTTTCCTCAGGGGGGAGCAATTTGCATACCATCAGAAATACGCTCACAGTGGCTTACACGTGCGCACACGTGCTTACACGGTCCAGAATCTACTTATTCGAGTTAAAACATGCGTACACCCGCCAAACACTGTTACACGTCTGCCAACAGCCTCCAACATACTCAGCCTGCCCTACACGCGCACACACCTGCGCAAACAGTGTTAAACATCTCCCAACACGCTCCCACATGCTCAGTCTGCCTTACACGCACGCACACTGCCCTACTCGCACTTCATGGTGCACACACGTGCGCATGCACGCCCAGCAAGAAACTTTGGTGTAAGTAACAGTGTACACCTTCCATTTCTTGACTTTCCAATACTTATCTAGTGGCACACCTCTTTCCATGATCTGTGTCTGTCATCTGTCATGTTACACTGACCTCCAATGAACTGCATTTCTTTCTACCATTCCCCCCTGTGATGTCACCTATCTCCTACTCTATTCCTCCCCCTTATGTATCTCTTACACTACTCAGACTGTGCTCATTTGCTATGTGACTGTGAGATTCAGTATCCTAACCCTCATTTACATGAGATTGCCTACTAATGCTTAGTTACATGTCTTAGACTCAGCTTCCCCCCTTAGCAACCACTACACGGTGGCCATGTTGTTTTTGGTCTGCTGGTCCCTGCATTGTCATTCCATGTATTGCATGAAACCCACATGTGTGGGTTTATAACCTTCTTTTTTATGGTTTTATACAGTGCAGCCCATTTGCGCGGGGCTGCGCTGGGTTTAAACATCAGCGATCGCCGGAAAAAAAATATATATTTTTAATATTTTGGCATCGGGTTATCTTACCAATGGCCACATATTTGGCCATTGGCATGCTGCCTGAGTCATATGCACCCTTTTTTGGAGCTGACATGGCTCCGTTGTGGTATTTGAAGAAACGTACTCAGTTGTCAACTGAGTACATTTCTGCAGCTAAAACGTCTCTTACTCGGACTGGTTTCTGCTTCGTGGATCGCTAATATACCTCATTTGCATACCTTTCAGCTGCAAGTGAGGTATTTAGCATGTCCACGCCCAGTCCGTGTAAGAGACGTTTTAGCTGGTCTCTTACACGGAGTTTAGGGCTGTTCCTGGATCGCGAGGCTTGCATGGAGTGTTGCACGTCTCTTACACTCCGTGCAAGCCTTCGTGAATCCTGCCCAAGATGTATTAAACTGACTTGAGATGTTACATATTTCTTAACCATTTCAATGTCTTTATTATTAGGAATTGACGTGAACAGAGTCCACATCTAAAGTAATGAAGTAGCAATTTATGAAATCATTATGCTCTTTCTATGTAAACAACTGCTCCAAGAAGGCAATTGTATTCTTAACAATAGGTGTAGAAGTTTCTGAAACTGGTTTCAATTCAGTCTCCAAAAACATAGAAATGGGTTCAGTAATCCACCCCCTAACTGAAACAATAGGGCATAGGGATGGGTTACTTATTGACTTATGAATCTTAGGGTTTCCATATATAACAGGATGCATACTATCTCTTGATAGATATGCACATTTCCTGACCTATTTAGTAAATAGATGTAAGTGCCCTGCATACTATATAGGTTAAGACTAATCAGCGATTGAAGGACAGAGTGTGTTTTAAATGTTGATTTGTATTGCCTGAAGAAGAGTCTGTGAATGTGAAAGTTTTACTTGCAACATTAATTTTTGGCTCAAAGCTTGCAGTTTTGGGCTACTTGTTTATTTTACTTTTAAAACTGTAGAATGTAAAAGTAATTGCCTGATAAATGTACTGCACAACCCGCAGTATGGTTCAAGGCTGACTCCAGGCCACTTTCAGTCACATAACGCTCTCTTTTCTTCCCACTCACAACTGACACTGCAAACCTGTAGAATTATGTATTACCAGTCTTTTAGGACTATCACCTGTGATGTCATTAATGGTATGTTCTATCTCCCCCCACCCCTTATCTACTTTAATTTATTATTGTTATTTATTATTATGATTTATATTTTTATATTTATACATTCTGTTAAACTAACTGTATTGTTGGCTTTATAGGTTATTTCATACTGGCTTGCTGTTAACATACTTACTGTTATGTTATTTAATGTTATGTTCCACATAATATACCTTAATATGTGTTTGGATTAATCAATATTATGTTCCATTATGTTAATATTAATATTGGTTTGGTTATTACTAACCATAAGTTATTATTATAACTAATGTACTACAGCATGTCAAGGTAGGCTGGTTCCCCATGATCCACCTACCTTACCTCCTCTGGCCACGGCACAAGGGCCCAGCATGTCTGGGACCCAGTCTGATGGTGCCCCCTTTGCCGCACCTGCACTACCTGTGGTGTTGGGTAGTCCTACCTCACAGGACAGGGTTTGTCCCCTATCTGGGTGTGGTGGTGGAGGGGGGGGGGTTGTCACTCATGAGCTAAATATAGTAACTGCAAGTTATAGTCATTAAGTGAGTTTAAGCAAAGTTGTGCATCGCTCTGTGTCACGCAAACTTGTTTATAGAGTAATGTAAAAAATGGGAGTGCAACTTGGAGTCTGGTGCAAGAGTACTCCAGTAGAAAGTCAGACATGGAATAATGGATGCAAGTTTGGAATTCATCTGCTAAAATATTAATGGCAACATACATGTTCAGCTGGGACTCTGGTGGAGTAATGCTTCCATATAAAGCCATTCACATAATGATGGATGTAAAAAAAGTATGTCTTGACTAATACACCTGCTGTAATAGAGACTCAATAGCTCAGTCTGTTAATTGCTTACTAAACAGCATGTTTTGCCACACACAGTCCTGGGTTCAAATCCAGTGGTGTGTAGTATTTAAATTACATTATTGTGATGCCAGCAATTAATGACTGAGTCATGCACTCTTTATCTACACAATGCATTCCAAATGAAATACCTGATGGAAGTCACAGGCCTGCAGATATAAACAAACTTTGCATATCTCTATAGAAACACTATAAGGGCATAAAGTGTCAGGTAATGCATTAATATGGATTCATAGAGGATATTAACATAGTAATGCAAATGAGGCCCACTAATATCAGAGTGCCACACACAATCCTTTCATAATCACATTACAGATTAGCATAGCTGCATAAGTAACATACACATATGAAGCCCCTGCTAGTAACAAGGATTGCCAGCATACACATTCCAAATGAGTACCACACTGTAACACATGGCCTGACAGTTGTCCAAATGGTTGACTTAATTCTATATTTACCCCTATGTTGCTCGAGGACACAACAAGCATATTGCCTAGTTCTCTGTTAGTGATACCATTGCCTAACATACTTGCCTTAAACACATGCCTTAATTTGAATGGAAGGGGTGCCTTCACTCTGGCTCTGCCTTTACAACAAGGATGACACAGCTCCCACATTTACTTTTACAGCTTGTTGTTCTCCAAAGTGTTCACACTCTCTGCCTATTCCTATTGCCTGCAGCAGCTGCTGCAGCCTGTAGCACACACATCTGTATGTAAAAGTAACAGTTACAGACCTATCCTCTGTGATGACATTGTCTGTTGACCCCAGTAATGTCCAGCACAACATATCAGAAAGGGCTTCTAATCTGCATGAAGGCCTTATATCTTGTTCAGTTATTTTATTATATTATCAGGAAGGTTGCCCCTAAGGGACACACTACAATGGACTGCACTGTTAGGTGTATGATCATACAGCAGTATCTGTCAAGGCACACACAGAAATAGCTGACTATTGCTAGTATCTTAGTTGTATCCACACACTTAGTATGTTTGCACACTGTAGAATATGGGTCTATATTATTATCTCGAAGTTACAGAACATCAAATACAATATGGTCGGCACCATATTATTGAAGTTCCGTAACTTTGAAAATAAAAAAAAATTTAAACATCAATTACTCACCCTGATGGGTATAAGCAGGGGGGCAAACCCCCTGCACCCCCTGCTACTTAAATATACCAACTCCGAGATTGTGCTACAGTGCAGGAAAGGGAAATCATCCCTTTCTGCACCATACTCCATTAAAGTGCGATCTTGGAGGTGGTATATTTAAGTAGCGGGGGTGTGGGGGTGCAGGGGGGCTTGCCCCTCTGCTTAAACACCCTTTACTTGTTGTTTTTTTTCTCTCAGGGTCTTGTAGAATTTTGATGGTTTAATGGTTCGATCACTAAAGTTCGATCTTTAGTGATTCGAAGCATTAAACTTTCGAGATTCTAATATTGACCCGTGGAATATGATGTGTGATCAAGCAGTGGATACTGCCAGACATTATGTTCTTGTTGTATCTCTACATTGTGTACTTCCATGTATGTGATTCTGACATGTGTTCCCATTTTGTTGTCTTTCAGGAAACATGTATCCTAGATGTCGTGTCCCTTTCACGAATGCAGAGAATGATATAATACTGGAAGGCCTGCATCAACACCATGAACTCCTACTATCCAGGGGGAGGCAAAACAGGGAACAGAAGGCAGCATGGTGGACTGACCTTGCCCGTGATGTGAATGCCACAGATCATCAGAGCAGGACATATGAGCAGGTTCTACACCATGCAACAGACATGATTAATGCTGTATGCAGAAGAGCAGCAGATGTAGCCAGGGATCATGGTGTTACCAGTGGAGGGTATGCAGCAGAACAACTGTTCTTAGCCACTGAGGAATTCCTGGCAAACATAAGGAACACATGACAGCTCACAGGCATCTATCACACTGTATATCATGGATGTGAGTGTCACAGTTGCCACGGGATAAGAGTGCACATGTAAGCTTAGTTTGATCAGCAATGTAATACTGTTGCATTCAGTGTGTCAGAGTGTACATACTTTTATGTGGGTGTCATGTCTTTGTTAACAATTAACACAGTAGCTAATGTAAATGTGAGATATATGGAATATTACATTGTTATAGTGGAACATGTGGTGCTACTTTCATTAATCCCTCTTTCCCGTCAATTTTTCACATGTCTGTAAGGTATCAGGCAGGGCTGTAGTCCTGCACCTAGTAAGCATGACACTGTTTTGTTACAGATGTAGATTTTCAGCAATGTATTCCCTAAAGTGTCATCCCAGGCCTGCTGCCTAGATTGCTGTACTGTCAGCATGATTGCCAACTGCAAAGATATTTTTTGACTGTACACACATTAGAGTCATACCTATGCCTTGTAGGTGCGACTGCACTGATAGATGTGACAGTATTGTCAAGACATTACAGATTGTCATATGTGTCAACTGTACAGAATTTTCACAAATGCCAACAGTGCACCTGACTGTTGCTGATGAGATTGCTGAGTAAAGAGCATTTACTTGCAAGTAACTACAGCTGTTTGTGGGAAAAGTAATGTCCTCATGTCCTACTATATGAGGTTGGGTTTTAAACAGGTCTGTATTAGTAACAACGATGTACAGAGTTTAACATATAATGCACCATAGTACTGCAGAGCATAATAGTGCAGGTATTAATGTACTGCTTTTCCCTTTCTTATCACAGGTGACCAGGAGGGTTGGTCTCGGTCCCCCACACAACCTGATGTCAGTGTCTCTTCTGACTTGGATGATGATGGTAGCCAGAGTGAGGTACAGGTCAGGGTTTCGGGGGTTTAATCTGTCCCAGAGGTTCACATCCCTCTTCTGACTTGATTGTCACTGCACCCAGTGAGTATGCCTACACATACCCAGTCCCCAGATGCCACAGATATTGGACAGTCAGTGGGTGGTGACATTGAACAGGAAGGAATGGTAGCAATGGCTCCAATGAGTGTAGACACTGACCATAGCTTGAGAGCTGGTGAGTTCCCACACAGGCAGATTGATAGGGATGCTCGTAGAAAGCCTGCTGTCCTTCCAACACCTGTTGTAGTTGTTGCATCATGGGTCACTTGGCATATGTTTTGAGCCATCATGGAGGCACAGGAATGTTTTGAAAGGAACTCCAGATGTATACTCAGGGTTATGGATGCACCACAGTTTGACATCCGTGACTACCTCCACCATATTGGTGACACCCTGGATTGGTTCACTGATGCAGTGAAAAGATGGTGGTCTGAGACAGATCACAGAATATCTGTCTAGGAATGCACATTGTGCTGGAATGTCTGATTGGAATTGAGCTTCGGACTCGTGGACGTAGGTCAACAACTTTATTGGCTGATAGCCCTCATGGCCATGCACAATCACGCTCCCATAGTGGCAGACCATGGGCTTGTGGTCCTGGGATTTCCTGTGGAGGACACAGTCCCAGCAGACAGCAGTCATTGTCAAGTACTAGCACTGCTTCTGACCTTGAGCATGTAGATGCCAGTGCAACTCCTGGCAGAGCCAGTTCCTGGGTTTGGGGGCAGAGATGGTGAGCTGCCAGCTCCACCATGCATGGTTCAAAGCTGTCCAATGTACGCACATGTAGGGCTAGCACTGAGCATGACTGTGTTCATGCACGCACTCACACACCACTGTCAAATTCCAGTCTCCTACAGACACACCTGGCACATTCCCATGGTCCATCTTGCTTGCTTCTCTCCCTGACTTACACACATGCCTTCAAACTGTTGGGTCAGCCTAGGCCTCCTGCACCCCCACACAACACCGTGTGCAAGTGATGATACCTGTGCTACATCCCTGTCATCCTTGTCATCGAAGCAGGGAAATGAAGCTATGTATCTGGTGCACAGGGTGCCTATATAAATTAATATGTACTTGTGCAATGCATTGTTGCTTTGCCATAACACTTGTATTGGTCACTGACAGATACTGCATGCTGACATTTGTAATAATCAAGCCACATCATTTTGTGTACCTTATGTTGTATGATGTTGTAACAGCTGCATACTTACACAATGAAAGGTGTGTCACACACCTGTTTATGCTTCAGTTTCAGGAGTCTGTGGGAGACACTTGTGGAAACACAGTAGCAATAAACCCATAGATGTCACAGCACAGGATAGAATGTCTGCACAAAAGAAATATGTCTTCAGCAAGGTACAGCACTATAGGTGCATGGCTACATAGGTTCATATGTGTTCCTTTCTGTACATGTTGTACAAAATTGAATGTATCCCCACATCTTACCAACCAGTGAAAGTCAAAGGCTACATTACTCTTTGTGTCCTTAACTCCATGAGTAATGGCTCAACTGTGTGTGGTGTGCAGACACTACCATCTTTTCCAGGGGTGGATGACTTCCCAAAAGATAGTATTGTGCAGTCGTTAGCATTTACTATTTGTCAGTGGCTCTGACAACAACTAGATGTGTATCTCAGGCCATCCTGGATAACTGTTGGTTCTGTCTGGGATTCAGTGACAGCTCCTAATATGCAGTCACCTGCTAGTGTAGTAAAGTCAGAGGTCACTGACAGTGTCTGTGACTGCAGAGAAGGAAATATTTAGAATGGGTACTTCATTAATGATGTCTGGGGACATCCACTGGTGACTGGCATTATTGTAGCATAGATCTGCTAATGCTATCTTCCCAGATTAAGACTATCAGACACTTGCCTATCCACCAGCTGACATACCCCTCTGTAAATAACCTACACAGTTTTTAGCAAGGCCTGCTGGCCTAATATTATCAAACACCTTTTCAGGCCATGGTAGGTGGAGTGAGTCATATTCCCCTCATCCCTCACATAGCTTAACACCCAATGAGGTCCAGCAGTTAGGGTAGGTCAGCATGATCTGGCCTTGAGGAAAAACAAATGTTGCTTGTTCCAGTATCAGTAGGTGTGCAACATTATTACTGCTCATATCCATGCTAACTCCTTTCATGCCATTTCATATCACATGAGTCAGAGATCTCGGGACACTGCTTGGCACTGCATGCTAGTTGTCCTTTGTGCAACTAAGTATTACAGCTATTTCTATCATGTTCCAAGAAGAGAGTCATCCAAGGTATCTGTACAGTGCCAGACAACTATGTTTGGAAAGTGTAATATGTATACCCTGTGAAGGTAAGGTGTAGGTTTTACACAGGTACTCTGCAGCTGGACATTACCCAAGCAGTGTGTTCTGGAAGGACACAATTACCTTGTGAAGACTGCGAAAAGCAGGGTAGCCCACAGAATTGCTTGTGCCTGGCAACTACTAATGCTGGTATCACTAAAACCACTCTCACATAGGATACCATGCTCTGATATGTTGTCTGTCATCACACACAAAAACCTTACTATGAAGATCATGATGAGAAGCAGGACACAGATTTTTTGTTCATCCACATAGTTGTGCCACATCATGAAAGGTTCTGTACTCTTCACATACCCTTCTCTTGGTAGATGCCTTGATTATCAACCTGGGCACTCAGTTGGCTTTTGCATGTATTATGCCTTCTGTTCTAGGGTTGGTGGTATGTCACTTGGGAACTGACAAGATAGTGATTAGGAGCACTGCTGCAGTGTCACAATATAATGTGCAATGTCCAGTGATATAGATGTCAAGGCTTGCGGAAACAAACAGCACAGTGGCGGTTAGCCATCATAGGTGACAATTTCACAGCAAGCCATGCATCCTTCCCCTCAACAGATTAATGATGGATTTCTGCATGACATGGCTGTGAGGCCTACTGCAGCAGACTAGCCATCTTTGGCCAATTTGTGTCCACGTGGCAGATGTCTGAGGCATGCCATACTGTACAGTTATGTACCCAAAACACATGTCTATGTTCCCACATGGTACACAACAACCAGTGTGCTGTCTGGTTGCTTGACAGGCATTGTACGTTTCCGAGGCCAACATAATGTCAGAAAAGTTGAGCAAGTCCTCCATGCATGCATGGACATCCAGATCTTCACTGTAAGGAGTGCCTACAAACAGTCTATGTCATGCTGTCAACACCAAGGGTGTGGCAACATGACCCTAACTTTGCAGGACCTGCTGATGAGATGTGGAAAGTGTTCCCACCCCTCTACTCCTATGACAGATAAGCACAATATGTGACAGATGTCACTGCATTTCAAACCTTACTTCCATGGTGTCTCCAACAGCAGTCATTACATATGGCAATGAGCATTTTACAAACATGTACAGCTCACATTCTGTACCACCTACACCCACATCACACACACACCTGCATGTGCGCAGCACTTTACCAGACAGATTTCCAAACAACAGGAACCTGCCTCTGGAGTGCACAGTACACAGAATAATACATGCACCACTCTCTCACCAGTCAAACACCTGAGGCAAAACACAAAATCACACCTTTTATTCATAGATGGTGAAATTTTGAGACATACTGACTGTGTCATCAGGCTACATATGAGAAACATCACAGTTAGCTGTCTGTGGGTTGATACAATACACCGTACCACACATTGCTGCAAATCAAGGAATATCAGTTAACGTAATGCTGACATTATAGTTGCTGCAGGTGTGTATGACTAGGGATGGGTGTATATTACATTATCGAACTTTTAAAAGTTTGAATGTCATATGGTCAAAGCCATATGATCGAACATTTAAAAGTTCAAAAAGCTAAAAAAAAAAATGAACAACAGAAAAAACCTACCTGGCCATTTTAAGAAGAGGGCAAGCTCCTTTGCACCCCCACTCCCCCCATTCTTTAAATATTCCAATTCCAAGATCGCACAACAGTGCAGGATATGGAAATCTTCCCATACTGCACTGTACAGAGATCTCTGTTGAAACATTCAAACTTTTAAAAGTTTGATTATATGGTGTCGACCATATGATGTTCAAACTTTTAAAAGTTCAATAACGTAATATACTCCTACTAGGGACATATGTCACCAGACTATGTGCAGACAGATGACTGAGCTTAGACAGTCTATGTCTCTCATGAGTATACACATAGTTTTCAGCTGCAGGTGACCCTCACCCCTGTAATTGCTGAAAGTCAATAATTGCCTTAGCATGTGGTGTCACTGTAAAGGGCTCTACTACATATCTGCCTGTGATGCCTTGCTCAACAGACAATGCTTCACTAGTGATGGTCTTCATCTCTCACCCCTGAGTTTTGGAGTACTAGCCAAGGCTGCTAACACTCCCACAATGCATCTTATATGCACTGTCTGGCAGGATAACTTGGCAATGAGAACACCATCTTTATACAACATCATGGATATGCTGCTACACACTGGAAATGGCAACACTAAGCCCCACTCTATGGATGGCGTCCCCACCTTGGAATATGCAGACATGTGTGCAGTCAAGGACATCTGGTTCAAGGCTGTGGACAGCACCACAGCCACACAAGGCTACATATCCTTCCACATGTTCAGACCTCAAAATGACAGTGTGCAAAGTAATGCAGGTGGTGTATACCTACTCATTAATTATAGATGCACATCCATATTTTGTGAAACACTGTGATCTCCTGGAGACACTGCAGGTGCCATTCACTACTGTAAGGGCACATAATCATGCAATTGATGGATGGCTACAGGAGCAGCTCCATGAATTCAGACACCCGTTGCGCTTATTTGGATGCATGTGTGTCTATTAAGATATATCATTACACCATGGTTTGGAGTGGCATTAAGTGACTACCAACTGTGTAGCTTAGTTGTGCTGAAGCTCATTTGCCCAATGGTTAGTCCATGTCCTGAACTATAATGCCCGGGAGCAGTGCAGTGATATCCCCACAAGAGGAGCCAATGTTCTGCATTATGTGTTTACCAATATGGGTGACCACAGCAGCCCCCCCCCCACTTTGAGGTCATCCCTGGTAGGATCTGACCACAGACCAGTCTCATTAAAACTACCAGAACTAAGCCTCCCCTTGCAGACAATACAGATATATATTTCAACAAAGCGATTTATTGCCGCCTCTGAGATTGTTTACATATATTAACTGCACATCCCCCATCAGATGGGACAGGCAAATATGCCAAGCTCTACACCCATGCATTGTACAAGCAGCAGTACAACTGCATGTTCTCAGCTGTACCTGACAGGAGGAACACGGGCTTATCATGGCACAGCAAACCTGCCTGGTGAACAACTTCCATTAGCAGGCTGTACAATAAGAGGTGGACATTGTTGTGTTGCAGTGGGGTGAGGGTGCCACCTAAAATGGAGGCGCAACCTCCTTAGCTACAACAAGCACATAGTGTTGTTGTGACATTGTGTAGACACAGTAAGTGATGAAATTAGCCACCCAAATAAAGCAGAACCACAACGCACAGTGTAGTTACATGTGTAACCTTAGAGGACAGGTCCAAATTGTCGGTGAACTCATACGTAATGATGATGTATATAATGGGTCTGTACTTATAGCTAACCTGTATTCCCACAGGTTGTGCATCAACTTCACTCCCCTGTCCCCACCACAGGTGCCACATGACATTCCTACAACCTGTCCAATGCCTTCCATATCTACAGAGCAGGTCATAACTGGCCTCTCTAGGGGAGGTTACACAGCATCCATTGGGCATGCTAACAATCCCAGGCTGCATCCTACATGGGATCTGACAAGGATTACTAACAGAATTGGAAACAGATTGCAATAATACTGAAACCACTGGCTGCACCCCAGCTGTCTGGACAATGGCAACTGTTATACCCTTGTAAAGAGGTTGCACATCCACTGACCTCCAGAATTATAGACTTCTTTGCCTGAGTATTCATATCTGTATGTTTATAGGGCAAATTATCATGTAGCTGATCAGCACACATATATGTGATACACATACAGTTGACAATACACAGTTTGGATGTATGACAGGGAGATCATGACTGTTTAATGCAGTGGACATGTCTGAGTGTGAGTGAGGGGACAACAGGGCACACAACCCCCTGAACTTAGCCAAGCTGTCTGACTATATCCTCCACTCAGGCACCCTTTATAAAAGTACCCAATTAGCCATCCACTGTAATATCATTGTAGGGGTCACTAAGCGGCTCATTGATGGCACACATACTCAACATAGGGACATCCTCCTCTAATAGCTTTTCTGTAAGGGCTCAGTCCTGGGTCCTCTACTGCTTGGAATTCATTCAACCATGATACAAGCAAATACTGAATGTCTGTGGCTAACAATGTTGGCTGATGCCTGCAAAGTGTGAGCACTCATATAATCTGTGAGTTATGTCAATATCTTATCAGAAGATATTGATGAACAAATGCCTATTGACATATTAATGGGCATAAACTACATACAGATATGTATGTAGTATCATTTCCATCACTAGCACCTATGTACCTGGAAAGTAGCACATCATTCACAACATGTGATGTACATACTCAGTGGTGATATAACTGGGCACACAGGCCTGGCTACACACATTTACACCTAATGTGCTTGAGGACACCATGTCTCCCCAGTGGTGTGACGTGAATCATATGTCATAACTGAGGCACAGTTATCAGTAATTGACATATTCATAACCTCCATATACTCTTCCCTCAGCATGCCAATATCTGAGTGCAATGGCCATTTAGTTATGTACCTTCCCAATCACTTATGGGAATTGCACACAACAGTGTGATCCCTTGCAAGGGAACTTCACGTCTTTAGTATCTGTTCAATATAGATTGTTTGAAATCAGTGTCATTGTAGTCTGTGGCATATAGACTACTCAGAGGTGATCTCTGCCTTGCATACAGGGCAATGTGTGACCATGCTTGATTGTAAATGCTGCATATCCGTAGGTGGCATGGTACATGGATTAATCACTCTAAGGACATTAACCTAGTATATGGCTTTTGTAATACATGTTGGTGAGAGAGATCTGTCTAGCAGACTTTAGCACACCTTTGAAACAGAACCTTGTCTAATGGCGAACAGAGCACCTCAGTGAACCTCATCACATGCCATCTGTATGATTGGCTGGGCAACTATCATTTCACCACAGGGCTTCTGCCCATGGCCCTCTTGGACTGGGGCAATATGTGCTAGTCATTTAAATAAGGGTATAAAGTTATCTAGGATTGTGAGGGCTGTATGGCCATTATGCTATGGATGTTCAAATGTCCTATTGTTCCATAAGCTGATGTAAAATGTTCTAATAGCCACACACAAACCTGGCTACACTGAGGATAACACCACTTTCAATTACTGCTTACAAGACATGACATTGCACACACATAGTGCAAGGTGGCTGTATGTAGATTAGAGCACTTACCTTTCTAATGGTGCACACTACAGATCACAGTATGTGATGCACACAACATACCTCATGTCTGTTATTACTATCTCTTTAAGACGTATTATGCTTGATGGCATCAGCAGACCTAGTTGTGGTCAGGCATGTGGAGGCCTACATCACCTGCTACAAATAAAATACTGCAAAACCCTACCTCTTTCTAAGTTACTGAGGTGATCATATTTACACCATACAGACATACATACACTAAGTGGCCTGGAGTTAGATTAGAACCCCCACCTATCTTGTGTTACACACTACAGATCACAGTACTTGTCACATGCAACATGGCTTATGTCTGATACTAGAATGGTAGCTGGTAGTCTTAAGGTAGATGACATCATCAGACCTTGTAGAAGAGGGCAGTTTGGAAGCCAGCAGCAACTTACAGGGCCAAAACATGCAAACCATTACAGTTTGATAGCTAATGAAGGATGCTCAGTTGTTTTGCTGGGGGATACACACACACACACACACACACACACACACACACACACACACACACACACACACACACACACACACACACACAAGTTGGCCTGGCAGAGATTAGAACACCTACCTATCTAGTCTTACACACTGCTGATCACAGTACTTACTGCATGCACCATGGCTGATGTCTGTTTTGTATAGGAATTACCAGCAAACTACTTGTGGATTACAAAAATAAGGCTTGTGTTGAACAGCATTTGTGGCCTAGAGAGTGATATTGTTTCATACTCCTATCTGCAGCTAGTATCCAAGCAGTCAGAAAACTGTTATTTATCCTAGCTATGTATCCACAGTTACCAGTATGACCATATGTGGCTGTTTGCACTTGGATGGGCAAGCCTGTAGGTAGGCACAATGTGCCCTGTCCATGCCTGTGGAGACAACATTATACATTACACCTTTTAAAATACCACCAAGGCCACCGATCCAAGAAGTAAGGAATTTTAATGAAACACTTAGCGCCTTGGCTTGCACAGCCTTCCAAGAGTAAAAACACTACAAAACACTCTTTACTTAAATACAGCATATTGCACAAGACAATTAATCAATAAGCATACAATTTAAATTGCACATGTCCAATTACATTCCTTGTTAAGTCCCTGAGGCTTCAAAGTACCATACTTTAAAAATCAAGAGGGTTTCTTTTTTTAAAGTTTATTTTTTAAAGACATACATTCACCTATACCAACTTGCAATTTTTCCAGAACACAGAATTATGTGCTGTCATGAAATAGCTCCCAAGGGGACTCTCTAGATTTTTATATTTTATGTCCCTAATATGTTCCTGTAACCGAACCCTAAAACTCCTAGAAGTTTCCCCTATGTAGAACTTATTGCATCCACATCTCAGCACATACATTAGCCCCTCAGTATTATAACTGCATTCATACCTAGCTGTAAATTTAATACCATTAATATAGGGAAAATAACTCACTACATAATGACAGATGGAACAGCCATCACATGGAACAGTGCCCTTATTTGTGCTTAAATTCTGACTAACGTTAACATCTGGTAAACAGAATTGTTTATGCACCAGAATATCAGCCACATTCCTAGCTCTTTTATATGCAATACTCACAAAGTCAGGTAATATAAAGTTCAAAATTTTATCCCTTAGAAACATGGGTCACAAACTATGTGCTTTTCTATTTCTTCAGTTATAACATTATAGGTTGTCACTAAGAAAACTTTCTTCTGGCCCCCATTATTTCCAACTGTGTTGGTGGATTTGTTTCCACATGTACCAACTTTATATTTCCCACTAACATGGGGATAATGAGAGTATCCCAGGGTGTTATAAGAATACCTCGTGTCCATGATTTTTTGTTTAGCTTCCCTAACCAACTGAACATCATAACCTCTTTTAATAAACACATCTTCTGTTTCTGCTATCTCTCTGTCAAAGCTCATACAAAGGCTACAAAGCCTATGAATTTGTAATAATTCATTATAAGGCAGTACCTTGACCAAATGTTTGAGGTGATAACTACTCCCATATAAAATACAGTTCTATGTTCAAATTTCCTATGGAGACTAGTTGTAAATCCATCTAAGCTAATATCTAGAAAATTCACTTGTGGGCCAAGCTGTATACCATCAAAGCTTAAGCCCATGGTATTAGATTGTAAGTCATCGGCAAACCAAACGGCTTCTGTCTGGCTTCCTTGACATAAAAAAATAAGATCATCAATAAATCTAAAATATAAAATAACTTTTGATCTAAAAAAAATCATGTATATAAGCAAAATCATCTTCAAGTTTAGCTAAAATTAAATTAGCATACATGGGGGTGAAAGCTGCCCCCATGGCAGTGCCCTGTAATTGCTAAAAAAGTCTCCTTTAAACATAAAAAAAAATATTTTTCAGACTAAACTTAAATAAATCTATCAAAAAATGAGACATGGGAGAGTCCCCCAGGAAATGGAATAAGGCCTGAATCCCTATTTCATGCTTAAAGTTAGTATAAAGACTTATGACATCCAGGCAGAGCCAAAACATGTTCATATTCCAAACTTTCCCTTTTATTTTGTTCAAAAAATCCTGGCTATCCCTAATATAAGAGGCTGTACTCATTACATTTTTCTTAAGATGTTCATGTAGCAGCACACTTATGTTTTTCAAAAATTATCTCTGTGTAGACACTATAGGTCGACCACTAAGGTTAGTTAGACCGTTGTGTGTCTTGGGTAAACAGTATAAAACTGTCATAGAACAGATTTCCCCTCCAAACTTCTTTTCCACATCCTTAGAGGTCAAATGCCCCAACCTAAGACCTTTGTCTAACAACAGTTGGTACTCCTTAATAGCTTGTTTTCCCTATATTTATGGGTCAAAGGTAGGATCAACTGGACCAGTGGATCCAGGAATTCCATACTATGCCTAATGCCCCAGTACTGAGTAAGTAGCCATTGTATTAAGTAGTTAAGAATTGCTATGCGTGTCTATACTATGGATAGGTATGTCTCAATATCACTGCATTCACTTCACAGCTGCAGGTGACCGGGCTATGAACCAGCAAGCCCATGAAGATAGGCTGCAAAGGCTGTGTCATGAGGCAGGTTAGTAATTATTCTGCATGTACTGTTATATAAAATAAATGAGAGAGCCTTCAAAAAGTATTTTAACCCAATGAATAAAGGTGTAATAATCCTTTAATAAATGTATGACTCATGGAGTGCGTCTGTGTCATTTCCTTTGATATTTTGTTGTACTGTTGCATTCTACAAATAGTAGTGTTGTATTAAGCAGTGTCAACCCACACTTGGGTAGGCCCATATAACGTGGATGAAGGGAGTGCCAGTAGCTTGTATGCATAAGTACAGCCCTCAACTGTTGGTTCATGGCCAGCATGTATAGGTTAATTTGGCACATGAATAGCTTGGTATTGTGTTCCCCAGAAATGTCAGTGTGCTGCCAGAAATGTATGGAGCTGTTAACATAAAACTGATACTTTCACCTGAACATATCTAGATAATTATATGAAAGTAGATCTGTCAGTGTACCATCTTAGCAGTAGTGTGTGTAAGCAACTCTCAAAATATGTTGCAGTAACATCTGCATCTTGGACAGTTTGTATGTAAGATACAGCTCATGTATATAATGATCTAGCAAAATTCAATTGCACAATATAAGGACATTGGGTAATGTAATAATACATGTAAGGGACATATAACTACAGTTAATAGGAATGTAGTGAAAACTAGAAGGATATACAAGTTGTTAATTGAGCTATCTTTTCCCACCCTACTGTATGTGCATAAAAAATGCAATTCCACACCTCAATCTGTATGTCTAATCTCAAAACATTTGTTGGGACATATGTCCTATTGGGTTATACATATTTGCATTTATTTCTATGCATGTGCCATGTTAAAATACCACAACATTGGTGGTCTGTTGCCATCAATTCAGCCCGCATGCTGTTGTAATGTCCACTATTGTTCTATATATGCATGTGTTATGCTTGCTTTTCAACTGTTGAAAATCTGGTGTGTTTGTTTAATGGGAATATGTCTGCATGCTGTTATAACTAATTGGGAATTCTGTTGACTGTTACTAACCCATAACTTTATTAAACTTCCCAAAACATAGTTCATATGGGAAGGCCGGTCCCAGCGGACCCACCTGTCCCACCTTAGCTGGCCATGGCACCTGGCATCAGCAGATCTGGTGCCCAGCCTGGGACCTCCTCCTCCATTGGCCCTGTGCCACCTTTGGGTGGAAGCGCTGCAGGGGATGGGGCTCAGCCTCCCCCATGCAAGCATGGGCAGAGGGGCACCTATCACCATTCGAACGGTCCGGGCTGTGGTGCGTAGAGAGATTGAACGTTCTGTTGCAGAACCTCTATGCCAGCTTGAGGCCTGAGTGGTGCAACTCCCGGGTCAGCCTGCTGCTCCTACACAGCCCCCAGCACAGCCACTCTCTGGGCCGTGAAGGTGCAGTGGTGACTGCCCATGTTTCCATCTGGGTGCTCATGGGCTTGCGATTTCCAAACATCCCTCCCCGTCAAAGGTGTTCACCCACCACATGTGTCATATACAGCCCCTGTATGCACCTTGTTTGTCTTGTCTGTTTACCTCCCCAACCTACCTCCCCAAATATACCTACTTCCCCTATCCCACATTCCACTCTCACCTGAAAAAAAAAAGGCAATGTGCTCCCAAAAAAAAAAAAAATGATGCCCCATACATAGCTGGCATTACAACATACTTTGTTGTCCTCACCCCTCTCTCACGGGTTGAAGGGTTCATATCTACCTCCAAATTTACTGCATATGCACAGCTGTTGCTGTTGAAGAAATGGGCAGCTATGGACCTTCCCTACACCCGTACTGCACATCCCGAGCTAGTTTCCATACTGTCTTTCCCTCTTTGTGCCCTTTTTTCACCACTTTCCTATCTCCCCATTTTTCTTTTCTTTCAAAGAAATTAGTGCAGGGGTGAGCGGGAGTAAGTACTATTAAGCAGTAGTGAGTGGGTTTGCATGGGTTTGCCCTTGTTTGCACATGGCATAGCAATGCATAGCAATGCGCAAAACAGTGCAAACCCGCTTACAACTGCTTAAAAGTGCCATAGTCACTCTGTATGTGAAGGGTCCTTGTTCTGCTCAGGAGCAAAATAAAACACCTCTGTAAGTCTCGAACCCCGGACTTTACACACACTACACAGCATGAAGTACCAATAAACCACGATAGATATACATCAAGTTGGTGCTTAAATAATTATATCATACATCAGAATGAGTGAATGTAAAGGAAATTTAGGAATACCATACCACACAACTTGTTCTTTGGATGTTGACCAACAGTTGCTGTGGGATTACATTACATGACTGTGATAAGAGAAGCAGCCATTCTATCAGGAAATAATGTTACACCATCACTTTCCAACCCCACACAGTATCACAACAGGACAAACAGTGGAATATCTGTTTAGGGCAGAGGCCATAATTCTCAACTGTCCCTAATTTTCATGGATGTCCCTGATTTTGACACAAATTTTAGCTCTGTCCCTCTGAATCCCTCCTAAAACTACTGACTTTGGGCAGAAAGGTGGTGAATTGCACTTAATGAATAATGACAATAATTAAGAGTTAGACACTTCTTTTATTTCAGAAAAGGTGTATCAATTCATATGCTCTGATTCTCTCAATGTTTCAACTTAATGGCACTACTATTTTAAAGGTGTACCCTGATTTTTTCTTGACTTTTCCTTGATTCTGTTCAAATATGTACCTGATTGGTTGAGAGGTCTGGCAAAGGCAGAAACACAGAGGCATATTAACCTTTCTGCTGTTACACACTGTGCTAATAGCTTTGAAAGGAGTTTCGGAAGCATACCCTCATGTAGGAATACAACACTGAAATACAAATGGATATAGCCATGTACTGGTAGCAACCAACTGTAAGAATGCCATTGCTCTATTGCTGAAAAGACCTGTGTGGTGTACAGAAAAAAAATATCAGGCTATTCTCTGGCTATCATGTGGATAGGTCCACAGTTGGGAGTTACTCAGACAGACTACTTACCTTGATAAACTAACATGTACACAGCAACCCTGTAAGTCCAACAAGATAAAATCCACACAATACTACTTACGCTCTCTGTACTTCTGCAACCCTACCCAAATGTAGAATATACCTGTATGTTCAGGGTCTACCAAGGATGTAGGTAAGCATACTCACTGTACTGAAATGTGTCCAGTTTTCCTGAGCAGCTTGTGCTAATGTCAACACTAAAAAAGCACAAACTGTTTAGAACTGAGTAAATGAATATTCACAGTATAGCAGTTCACAAATAATTCTTGTGCCAAAGGAATACATCTCTATAACTAGCTTTGTATGGCAGTTAATTGTAACAGTTGAAAAGAAAGTACATCTTTCCATGTATCTTGGGGTAGCATTTTGAGGGGTGAGTACATTTCTACACTGACAAGTGGGTACTGGAAGCAGCAACATTAGGTCTGAGTACAAAATGTAAATCTCTGGCTACACCCCTGTCTTCTGATATAAGAACTATACCAACCTTTTGTCTTAAACAATGATGTCCACACCAAACAAGGATGATCTCCATCTTGGAAAGCTGAAAGGGCCACGCCTACATGAGTTAGCAATTTATAGTACTGGGTTGCTATGACAGGGATTACTGCAATTACTACACAGCAGACTGCATGCAATTAACAAATGGTGGCCACTAATTGGCGCAGAGGCCATCACATGCTCATGTGCAAATTCCTACAAAAGCAGGCTGCAATCTCTGCCAACAAACTCAATCACTCTATTGCAGAGACTGACAGAGAGAGAGAGAGGCAGAGAGAGAAAGAGAGAAAAGGAAAAAGAAATATTACCAAATTATACAAAGGAAAGGTATGTGACACATATGTATTTACTGGCATGTAGTATATGTTATTGAAGAATAGTCTACATAATGTGAAACATTCATATGTGGCAGCAGTACATCTTTATGCAAAGATGTTCTGATTAACTACTGCTATGGACAATACTGTGTGTATCTGTGGGCAGTGGGACATACCTGTGAAATGTGTAGCTCAGCATTAAATGTCAAAGATCTGATCCATGCTATCTGTGTTCTGTACAGTAGTGTGGCCAATGGCTGTTGGGGGATTAGCACTGACATTATATAAACATGGGTGTGACAGAACAACACATGCATGATAGTCATATTAAAGTGTAGCTTAGCATTGTCAACTGCTGTAGCAGTCTAGTATGCTTATCTAGCATCTGTTGCCATATATACCCCCCTAATGTTAGTCTGTGTTCGTATGTGACACCTGTTTGTGTTGCAGCAAGGCCCAACAGTTCAGCTGTCAGGTCCAGGGACTTACAACAGTGTGGACCATGTGTGTGTATGCCACACACATACGGACATATATATATATATATATATATATATATATATATATATATATGTCATATATATATATATATATATATATATATATATATATATATATATATATATATATATTCACATCTGTATATGTGCATAGAGCAGGGGACATATTGCAACTGTTTGCGAAGGGGGGAGATATATATGTTGGTGAAGGTTAGTACGTGCATATTTGTATGTAGGTTTTAGTGTGTGACAAACAAGACAGCATACAGTGCTGGTATATGACATGTGGTGGTTAAACACTGTGGGTGGTTTGTTCAATTTGCAGTGTTGAAGCCAGTAAGGCCTGCTAAAGCTACCTGGGCTGTGAACACCTTCAATGCATTTATCCCAAGACTGTGCGATTTTATTACATTACTGTACACCTTACATCCTTTGTACAATTTATATTCTCACTATGAAAGGTGAAATGTATATGTGCCTATATATATATATATATATATATATATATATATATATATATATATATGTGTGTATATGTAGACAAATGGATTTGTATATGTATATATCTATATATATCTATATATATATCTATATATATAGCTATATATATATATATATATATATATATATATATATATATTTATATATACTCGTACACCTACATCTACTTGTTGCAATAGATTCTCTGTACTGTTGACTGACTGTGATGGTCAATATTTTTGTGAATACGTCAAAGATATGTATATGTGAGATAGCTTAGTGAGAAACTGTTTATGTTATGGTATTATGTGTCCTTGCTTTGATCTTAGCGAAAACTGTGTATTCTGGTGCTAGGCAGAACACGTGCTATTGCATACACTGTGATTAAGTCCCTTGGTTTTAACTAGGGTGTGTCATTGGAGGGTAAAGCACTACATCTATGATTATTGATTGGTACTGATGTTGAATGCAAATCCTGTGTGTACTGTAGTACTAATTGAAGTTCTGGGCCTGTACAGCAAAGTATGGTGTATGTCCACATTGCTTGCATCCACTGTTTTGTGTGGTCCCTCTGTTCATCACAGATTACATTTCTCAAGATTAAGGTTGTGTAAGCACTGACACACCATGCTGTATAGTACACACTGAAAGCTTATCTGGGTTGTCATACCTTTGTGTCCAGTAATTATGTCTGATGTGCATGTGGGTATGTCTGTAACATGTCCTTTGACATATGTGTGGTAATACATATAACTGCGTATCTAGCAACATAGTGTACTATAGCAGTATGTGACCTATATTCCCAATTGTGCCCATATTTTGGCCACGGGTTTGGCATTAACAAGTTGTGTGGTATAATAGTAATACATTTACTAGGCCTTACACTGATTGTGATGGATGATATATTTCTTTACACATCAGCTTGATGTATATCTGCTGTGGCTAGGTGGTGCATCGTGTTGCATACAGTGTGCCAGGTACTCTTGTATAGCCTTATATAGTGATTTTAATTTGTTGCTGTGCAGAACATGGTTCATTAGATAGAGAGTGAGCAAGGCACTTTCAAGCAGTTGTGGGGTGAGCAGTGATAAGTGGTAGTTACAGTGTTACACTCTCGGTTAGCTTATAGGTTGCTATATATGGCAGTTCAGTGATATCTGTACTGTATAATGTTAAATGTGCCATATGACTTGCTCAGACATATTTTTGTATTTATGTCTTCCAGGGATCATGGCTACCACAGGAACCCGAGTTACAGTAGTGCTGAAGATGATATCATTACTAGCAGTATGATTCAGCACTACCGTCACATATTTTCATGAACCAGCCAGGACCAGCAGGAGCGTACTGCAATGTGGCAAGATGTTGTCTGCAGGGTCAATGAGGTAGGCCTGCATAACTGGACATATGAGCAGGTACACCACCCACTGCAGTGATCTTCTCAGACATGTCCGTCAGTATGCCGCTGATGTGCACAGACAACAGCTTGCAACAGGTGGTGGTATTAATATCCATCCTCCCCTGACCAGAGTGGAGGAGCTGCTCATGAGCCTGGTGGCACCTACTCAACAGCAACAGCAGCAGACATACACCATGATGGAGGTTGGAGCCACCCAGCAAGCACATACGGAGCATGCTGGTAACATGGCATATCTGTAGACTACTGTTATCTGTATTGGTAGATCATGCATATGTGAGATGTGGAGTGTGTCGTTCAAAGATGTGGAGCCTGTTGTTGTGCAATACTGATCATTTGGAACATAATCTGTAGCCCTGTGAATGTAAACTGTTGTTGTACTGTAAGATTGCAAACACACAGTAGCAATGCCACAGTTGTGGCCACTGACAAACTGTCTCATCTCTATGTAGGTGCCTCTGAGGTGACATCAAGCCAGCGGACAGATGCTGGTGAGTGTGTTCTACATTTATTGTAAATAAAAAGTGCATGTCATAGTTAACGTGTAGGCCATGTACACATGTAACACACCTAGCCATAATGCATGCTGTGCATGCTTGGTGTAAGAGCACGCACATCTCACTAATGTGATTAGCTGCCTCAAACACATGCAATACCCAGACCATCTCAAACAAATGTGGCTAGACTGTAGTGACCATTGAATAGGCACAGTTGATACTCAACATGCACATAACATACACATCTATGTCATACACAGAGCATTTTAACATTCTACACATAAAGGATTCCCAAACCCTCTGTAAAGACACACTCCGGTATCCAAAATCTCATCCACACATTACACATCATATACCTGTGGGGGTAGAGGCCTATCCTGTGGCATTCAAACACTCTGCAAAACACTACACATTCATGTCAGGGAATGCTCCTTATTGGCCTCCTTACAAACTCACTTAACAACTGCTTGTGAAATGGTAATTTAAGCCAAGGTAGTACAGTTCCAGCACAGCATGATTAGTGCTGGTTTGTGAAACATTTGTAGCTTTGAGTGACCACCTGATGCTTCATGATGATGGCCTACGGTACTATTCCCCATCTGGTTATTGTAACCACAGTACTACACATAGCTGTCATTGCTACACACCATAATGATGTGTGTGTGCACACATATGCACCTCAAAACAGTATGCATACCAATCACCATTTGCACAACTGACACATATATGTCTTCTGATGCTATTGAGTGGCTAGGTCATATGACACATATTGTGTATGTGTAGCGTTTAAATATGCAGTTGTGTTTTAGCATGCCATTTCATGGATGAGACTAGCATGTCCACCATATGATCTACACTCACCATAAGTACCGTACATTGGGTATGTGGCCGAATGGTATTCCATCAATTATCCATGCACCACTGATGATGTTGTGTGAATACTCATCATGCATGTGCTAAAAATGTGTCCACAATTCTTTGCTAAAGATACAGAAGCTGCAATCAGCATTGGATACCTATCTGACACACAGATACACATCCAGCAGTGGTATGTACACCTGTGAGTTATGGATGCATGAATACCTGCACAGCAATGTTGTGTCCATGTATGCATTGTGTTCCAGGGGGAGGGCCATCACCTAATAACAAAACACATGCATTAAAGCCATGTATGCTGTTAGTAACAAAGACTGACTACACTTGCACTGCATGCTCTTGAGCAGCCCATGTCCTGCATGCTGACATGTGTGATATGATATGCTTGTGATACTGTACCCCACCATCACCTGCTATTGTGTATGTTCTGTGATTGCTGGTGTTATGTGTGTCTGCTTTTGGGAGGAGTGAAGTTTTGTGTGCGTGCATGTGTGCATGTGCGCATGTGTGCGTGTGCGCATGTGTGCATGTGTGCATGTGTGCATGTGGTCTGAAGTCATGTTCAGGTCTTAAAGTGTGTTTCCTGTTTTCTTCTCACAGGTGGTGAGGTGGGGCTGGTTCAGTACAGCAGGGAGCCTGATGTCACTGAGACAGACAGTGATCATGAGGATAGGTGTGTTGAGGCACAGGCAGGTTTGTCAGGGTCTGTTGTTGGGCCACCAATTGACAGTACACAAGTCTCCACCCAATCCATGCACACAGTCATACTGCCTGTACATCCATCATCACCATTGCCCTTAGCTGCGGGACAGTGTATGGTTGGCACTGGCCAGGACAGTGTGGTATCTATGGCACATGTATCAGGACACAGCAGCCATAGCCAGATGTCTGGAATGGTACCACATAGGCAGATGCCCAGGGGTTCTCATCAGAGCACTGCTGGTCATCATGCCCCTGGCAGATGTGCCACACCTCTTTCTACCACACGCATGCTCCAGGCTGTCATGGAGGCACAGACATGAATGGAGCAGTACACCAGACAGGGTCTAAGGGCACAGAGGGCTCATTACACCTCTGTAAATGACAGTATCCGTGATCTAGCAGGTGCCATGCGTAACTACCCGGAGGTCATTGTTAGACATTGGGTGAGACATTGGATGTCCTCCACAATGTCATGTCCATGTGTCAGGACAATGCGGGATAGTTGAGATGTCGATGTGGATGTATGCCAGCAACATCATCAGCGGGAGCTCACCGTGAATGTTCAGCAAGTCACAGTTGCTCCCATAGTGCCAGTACCAGCCCCAGCAATGTTGGGGGTGCTGTCCATAGACCGTCCTAGCAGACCACGTGCACGTGGCTCTGGCTAGTCCCAGCATGGACCTGAATCCAGTGGACATTTGTCAACATCTTCGGATAGTACCCAATCTGGATTAGTACCTGATACTGTCTGTAACACCCCTGTCAGTCACAGGTTCCGTATCCATGGCCAGAGATGGTAATCAGTAAAGCCTGCCAGGTACAGTCTGTAGCTGTCTCACAAATCTCCATATATGGCAGCCACATGGTGGAAGTGTGTGCATGCAGACACACACGCATAAACCAGAAACCTAGGGCAAACACATACCCGCACACATGACATCAACTTTGCCCCATAACAGTACTCATGGCCCTCACACACACACTCACATACACATGTTGATTGTATGGCTCAGTGTAGGCCTCTGGCAAACCAATAACACACCCTGTGCATATGATGAAACCTGTGCCACCTCCTGTCATCTGTAACATTGATGCAGGAACAGGCTAACATGGTGCTGATGCACAGGGTGACTTTAATAAAGTATAGCAATGGTTAGATGTGTAGCATGTTGTCAGCAGTAAAGTGTAATGATATCCTTGAAGGTGTAGCTGAGCAGGCATGATGTATTAAAGCTGAAATTAGCAATGTTGTATTGTTTTCACCAGTGTTTATTCCAATTGTGTTTTGTTTGCCCATGTGCCACTTGGCTGATGTGTGTAGTTGTGTCAGCATGCATTATACAGTGGACAGTAAGTGTGGGGTGTTTGCAGCACAGGTTTGCTGGTGTCCACTTGTGAACATGGTGGAGGTGCACTGTCTGCATGTACATGCATATTGGACACATGGGCAGGGTGACATGCCCTGTATTGGCCAGTGTTAACACTCCACAGTTTCTATTGGTGGCCAGTATGCATTGTACTACACACATTTTGGAACTTGAGTGCACATGTGTGTGTATGATACGGGTTGACACTGTGCTGTGGGTGATGCTGTCGTTGCTATCTGTCATTGATTTGCATTACTAAGGTTAACACTGTCCCAGCTGCATAATCCTTTAGTAATGCATACTGTTCACCTACAGGGTTGCATGGACCATGCTATCACAAACACAAGAAATTCTCACTTATACAGTAAAAGTGCATTAGTCTCATGGACCCCTGCCATGAACTAAATATATAATAGAAGGTGTGAAGTTGTACCACAAAAGAGTTACATACCAAGAAGGGATAACCTCTCTGGTCAGTATCATTGGGAAAATACAAGCCCTCATTAAACATACAAGGCAAGCTTCAAAATACAAAATGGCAAGGATTCCAAAGACAACACTAAAACTTTCTTTAGTATTTTTTATAATCTACAGGGGAAATCTCAGATCGGGTCACAGTTAATGTAAATGATCACAAAGTACACTTATCTGACTGACATTACCAATTTCTTGTCAGACAGTTTGAATGCAGATTTCACTACCCTGTCGTTACACAAGGGCCACATTTCCAGACCTGAAGAATGTAAAACCTGATGATTCACAGACACTCTAGTTAAAACATCTCTTTGCCAAAGTCCAAACCACAGTGGCAATGGTACTGGACAGTGTCCCTGGCTGTGTCATACACAAGCTGACATATGAAGTCACCACTCACCTAAACACTCTGTCTAGATGCAGCCTCTATATAGGTTACATACCTGTGGAATGACCCATGGTAATGGTGTTCACAGTCCACAAGGGTTGAGCTACGTCTTCTTCTTCTTCTTCTTCTCCTTTCGGATGCTCCCATTAGGAGTCGCCACGATAGATTATCTGTTTCCATTTCTTCCTGCCCTCTGCATCTTGTGCTGTCACACCATCCACCTGCATGTCCTCTCTCACCACAGCCATAAACCTCATCTTAGGCATTCCTCTTTTCCTGTTACCTGGCGGCTTCATCCTTAGCATCTATTTCATAATATACTCTGCATCCCTCCTCAGCACATGTACAAACCAAATTAATCCTGCCTATCTGGATTGGACTACTAACCTTCAAACCTGGGCTGACCCTCTAATATACCTATTCCTAATCCTGTCCACCTTCATCACACCCAGTGCAAATGTTAACATAAATTCATTAAGGGTCGAACTACAACAGATCCTGGAAACTCTCACCCTATAAGCCAGACAAATGTTATCTGGAAGGCTATGGAGCACAGCATTATGGAACTCATTAACAGAGACATTATGAACCTGCAAACACTGCACCATACCCACTTAGGTTCTCTAAAGGCCAGATCATGGCTCCTACACCTAGTAGACTTCAAGCCAGTTAACAAGGCTATAGGTGAGGGAGGGGAGGTCCACCCAGCCAAGCTATAGCTCACCAGCAATTCATACCCATCCCACATTCTGGTATTATACATAACCTCAACAGACTGACCATAAACAATTGTTAGATAATGGATTGACAACTGACGCACAGATGTAGGACACACAGTAACATTTGCAGCCTCCATGTACAATTCTATGCCAGTAACAAGTGGTATTCACCTGCACTCAGTCCTGGGACCACTCCTGTTTGGTATATAGCTTTCTTAGGTACAAGCAAACACAGTAGGGATATGTCTGCCTACGTTTGATGAAAATGCATACTGTGGGCTATACTTTATTCTCCAGATGACACACACATCCTCCAAAAGGGTATCATAGAGACAGATACCTGGTGTCAAACTCATGCTGTAAAGCTATAAGCCAAAGAAAGCATAGTTATCCACTTTTAGAAAACAAAGAATCCCCAGAGTACCATATAGGTAGTAGCCCCCAAAATGTGGAACATGTACTAATGTATACATAGAGCCATGTGTTTAGTCATCTCTCCTTTGATAATCACATTACCAAAGGGATTTGGAAATCCCTCCGTGGAGCACATAAGCAATAAAGGGTTTGCATGCAGATCCACAGAGGTTGTTGTACACCTATAATGATTAGTCATCTTTGCCAGACTTTGCTTGCTTTGGAACATGATTCAAATATACCTCAAGCATAAACCCTCACTCACACTCTTCAATAGAAACCGTGATGAGTGGATGTGAAACAGAAGATGTAGCCCAGGGATCACTGCAGTGGCTAAGCTTGTCACAAGCATACAGAAGTGACCTAAGGTCTGGAAAGCACCAGCACGCTCTGGCAAAGATGAGAGATGCTTTCATGGAGAAAGCAGAGTACCCACCTATGAAATAATTGAGGTCACATGTATGTATATGGCTTTTCCCCACAGCTACTTTACATGTGTAATGCACATACAGTTGTCATTGTGATATGTCATACACTAGAAAAATCAAAACCCACAACACATTGACCAAAGGTGTCACACACCCTCAGCAAGTGTGAGATTCAAACTCTTTCTTAACTACATTATGATACTACAGCAGTATGCATTTACACAACATGCTATACACATTACTGGGATTTTTGCCTTCCCACAGGTATATTTGTAGGATGGTGATATCATCAGACTTGACAAAGATGAGTATACCACTTTTAAGGGGTGTGAGTAGTCTCCAAAAAGGTTGCTCCTCTTCAGGGAGACACACACACACTTGGCAAATGCAGGATTCAAACTCCTACCTAACTACATTATAATAATGCAGCAGTATGCAGTTATACAATGCATTATACACATTAGCAGGATTTCACCTTTCCACAGGTATATCTGTAGGATGATGACATCATCAGACTTGAGAAAGATGAGTATACCACTTTTAAGGGGTGTGAGAAGTCTCCAAAATGGTTGCTCCTACTCAAGGAGACACACACAGTTGTCAAGTACAGGATTCAAACCCCTACCTAACTACATTATGATATTACAGCAGTTCGCATTTACACAACGTGCGATACACATTACTAAGATTTGACCTTTCCACAGGTATATTTGTAGGATGGTGACATCATCAGACTTGAAAAAGATGAGTATACCACTTTTAAGGGGTGTGAGTAGTCTCCAAAAAGGCTGCTCCTCCTCAAGGAGATACAGACAGTTGTCAAGTACAGGATTCAAACCTCTACCTAATTACATTATGATATTACAGCAGTACACATTTACACGATGTGCGATACACATTACTGAGATTTCACCTTTCCACAGGTATATTTGTAGGATGGTGACATAATCAGACTTGACAAAGATGAATATACCATTTTTAAGGGGTGTGAGTAGTCTCCAAAAATTTTGATCCTCCCCAGGGAGACATACACACTTGGCAAATGCAGGACTCAAACCCTTAATAAACTACATTATGATATTACAGCAGTACACATTTACATGCTGTGCTATACACATTACTGGGATGTTATTTTTCCACATGTATATTTGTAGGATGGTGACACTATCAGACTTGACAAAGATGAGTATACCACTTTTAAGGGGTGTGAGTAGTCTCCAAAAAGGTTGCTCCTCCCCCTGAAGGCACACATACAGTTGACAAATGCAGGATTCAAACCCCTACCTAACTACATTATCGTACTAAAGCAGTATGTATTTACACAACACGCTATACACATTACAAGAATTTCATCTTTCCACAGATGTATTTGTAGGATGGTGACATCATCAGACTTGACAAAGATGAGTATACCACTTTTAAGTGGTGTGAGATGTCTCCAAAAAGGTTGCTCCTCCCCAGGGAGACACACATTTGACAAATGGAGGATTCAAACCCCTATCAAACTACATTCTGATACTACAGCAATACGCATTTACACAACACACTATACACATTACTGGAATCATACCTTTCCACAGTTATATTTGTAGGATGGTGACATCATCAGACTTGACAAAGCTGAGTATACGACTTTTAAGGGGTGTGAGTAGTCTCCAGAAAGGTTGCTCCTCCCCAGGGAGACACACACACACACACACACTCACGCACACACTCACACACACACACACACACACACACACACACACACACACACACACACACACACACACACACACACATACACACACACACACACACAGTTGGCAAGTGCAGGGTTCTTAATCCAAACTAAGTACATCTTTACACTTCAGCAAGCAATATGGAGTTACGTTGTGCAATACAGACATTACTTGCTGACAGTTTGCCCAAAGGTTTTTTTCACATTTGCTAACCTCAGCAGGCTTATCATACTAGGTGTATTGTATGCATAGGCCATGACCATATCATATATGGGTTGATGCACCACATGCTGACACACACAGGGACAAACTGGTGGCTAAGCTCTGTCAACTCAATACTGGACAATACAGTCAAGAGGAGTAGGGTCATACAACCACAACACCAACAGTCTTACATAGACCTACAATATAAACACCAGCAAAATATGCACATAAATACACATTACCATACTCGGAGAATACAAATATTAATCTGAAAAAGAGAATGTCCACCTAAGCAGACAAGCAAGCAACATGCACATCCAAGCACACACCAGAAAACACATAATACACCAAAGCAGTGTGCCTCACAACAGGCCTTAAGGCAAAACAACATACCCACCACACTAGTAATAGGTGACACCATAGTCAGGCACACAGATGTTCCACTCACTCGGATGGACAAGGGGAAGGTTATTGTCAGTTGTCTGTCAGGTGCTATGATCCGCCACATAACACAAACACTTACATCACTCCAGAGCAGGTACATATATGAGGTGTTCTTTGTACATGTCAGTGTGAATGATCTGAGACATACCTCCCAGGACAGCATGACAAGAGATATATAGTAGTTCTATGATCATGTAGCCCAGGCTGGTATGACCCTGACCTTGAGCAGCATCTTACCTTCATCTACATGATACTGCAATATAACAGAAAGATGATAAACTTCAACAATTGGCTGAGCTTCTGGTGTCATTCAAAGGGGATCCAGTCTCTGTCTGCCTGTGATGACATGACAGACAAGCCTTGTTGCTTCGCTAGAGATGGCTTGCACCTGTCAACCCTATGCTTCTGAATACTGGCCAAGGCTCTTGCTGTCCCCGTATTACCTTTTTTAGGCAAGGCTCAAAGGTTCATAGGTTCATAGGTAGGTACTAGGCTATCGTCCCTGGGGCCTAAACAAGCACAGCCAAAAAGGTACCCTGGTTTTTGCCACCCAAGAAATTTATTTTCCTGTGCCACTGTCAAGCAGAGACACAGAAGTGATCCCCGGGGTGAATTTCCTATTTCCCATCCAATCATCAAGATTTTTCTTGAAGAGTGATAATGAGGAGCTTTGTTTGATATAGATAGGTAGTTTATTCTGGAGTATGAGAAGTTTCTGGGACAGGAATCTATCCCTCCAGCATGTTCTATTTATTGTGGTGACAATGTTTAGGTCCCTAGAGCATGTAGCCCGGAGAGATTGGGATTTCTTTAAGTGGAGCATGTCCAACTGCTCTGGGTTTGATATAGCTTTGTATGTTAGGCAGGGATCGCCTCCGAGTAGGCGATACGCAACTGAGTAAAGCTGGAGTTTTTTGAGACGGTCTGTGTAGGGCATGTGTTTGAAGCTGGTAATCCTCTTTGTGAGGTATTTCTGCGGCCTTTCCAGTTGTTGTAGATGTTGTGTGAGGTACATACCAAAAGAGGTGTTGTATTCTATAATGGTTCTAATGAATGATGAGTAGAGGGGAACAATGACCTCTTTTTTCTGCATGAGAAACCTTTTGTGATGAGGTGCGCCACATAGAAGGATTTCCTGACTACTGTGGTGATGTGATTATCAAAGGAGAGACTACTGTCCACTTGTGTCCCAAGGTCTCTTATCACACTTTCGGTGTTAAGTATACTACCACCTATGTTGTAGTTCATGGGTACAGAGTTTTTACCAAAGGGGGTGACAATGCACTTTTTGGCATTGAGCGTGAGGCCATGGCTGTGACACCAGGCATCTGTCTCAGTGAGGCCCTTTTGTAGGATGTCCACATCGTTAGGAGTTTAGATTATGGCTCCTAGTTTGCAGTCATCTGCGAATTTCATTAGCCAAAGACCTTCTGTGTTAGCCTGTACTTCAGAGAAGTAGATATCAAACAGGAGAGGACCCAGGACTGAACCCTATGGAACTCCACTTGTCACTGGTCTAAAGTCGGATTTAGAGTCTGCTACTTTCACAGTGTGGGTTCTGCAAGTGAGCCAGTTGGCAACCCATCTTGCGACATAGGAATTTATACCTAGTTTAGTGAGTTTATCTATAATTCCAGAGTGGGGGAAGGTGTCAAAAGCCTTGAAAAGATCTAGATAGGCTGTGCAAACCACCTTACCCTTGCCTACGGCTTTGGTGACTGCTTCAAAGAATTCTATCAGGTTTAGGAGACATGATCTGCCTTTTACAAACCCGAACTGGTTGGGTTCCAGAGTTTGGAGATTAACAATGTCTTTGTTTATAAGTTCCACGATGATATGTTCCATGGCCTTGCAGACCAGGCTCATCAGGCTAATGGGACACTAGTTCCTGGGGTCTGTGGTGGCTCCCTGCTTGTGTAGTGGGATAACCGTCACTATGCAGCATTCAGCAGACACAAAGCCTGAGGTGAGGCTATGATTGAACATGGTACTTAGGTGTGGTGACAGTTCGTTCTGTAGTTCGTGTAGAATGCAGCCTGGGATGTTGTCTGGTCCCATGGATGCTGTTTTCCTGGCTTTGGAGAGTGTGGTTTTTAACCTGTGCAGCTGTGATTACAGGAACTTTGCATTCTTCCAGTATAGAGATGGGCTCTTTAATGGGTGAGAGGGGGGTAAAGTTAGCACTGAACCTATCTACCAGGATGTTGGCAATATCAGTTGGGTCTGTATATTTAGCGCCATTGTGCTGTAACTCAGAGCAGATCTGAGTGTTGCCATTGAGATTCTTGACATAGTTATAGAATACTTTGTGGTTGTCTTTAGAATCAGTGGCGATTTTGTTTTCATAACTAGCTTTGGAGGATTTTATCAGGGATTGCAGCTTCTTACTATGGCTGACCGGGGAGCTCTACCACTCATGGGATTTTACTCTCATTTGCAACAGTTTCTTCCTTCTGTTGTACAGTTTGTTTATGGCAGGGGACCACCAGATTGGATTCCTTTTTTTGGAGGATAGCGTCTTGGTTCTGTTTGGGATAACATGATCCATGCACTCATGTAAGCGCTTATAAAGTGCAATTGTGTAAGATTCAGTAGTCGTAACTGTATTGTCCATCTGCATGGGTGTCATGAAGTTCACCACTTCTGTCTTAAGAAGCATGAAGTTGGCTTTTGAGAAATTTTTTAACATGGTTTCCTTAATGGGGGGTGGGGCAGAATGTGGAGGGTCTATATTAGAATACTGAAAGATGTAAACACAGAATGTTTAAATGTCGAACTGTATTCAGCGAAAGCTGAAAACAATGAACATACAGAACAGCGATTTTTTTCCTAGGGGAAAAATTTGCTGTTCCAAAACACATACACACAACACAAGCACACCAAACAAACAGAAATCCACATACATACACCTAAAATCTTACACCTAACCCTACACTAAACTATACTCAAACCACTAACTATCCACTTACCTTAACCCAAACTCTAACCCTAAGGTCCGTCACTATCGCACACTCACCTCACCCACGCCCTAACCCTAACTCACCTACCCCGCCCTAACCCTCACGTCCACACAATTGCACAATTACCTGACCTGCGCCCTAACCCTAACTCACATAACCCACCCTAACCCTCACATCCACACAATCGCACACATACCTAACCTGCACCCTAACCCTAACTAACCTAATCCACACTCAATCGCACACTTACCTGAACCCAACCCGTAACTTTCCACCACAGTGCTGTAAATACCGAAGCAACAGAAATGGAAAACCGAATTCTTTCCCTAGGAAAAAATTTGGTTTTCTGTTGCTTCGATATTTTCAGCTTTCGCTGAATACAGTTTGACATTTAAACATTAGGTGTTTACATCTTTCGATATTCTAATAGACCCAATGTGGATATGTAGGGTAATTAGCTTATGGTCCGATCGGACCAATGAGGCATTGACTTCAAGTATGAAACACCGGTCACTCAGGACAAACCAAACCCCATAACCAACACAAATAACCACAAAGTGAGCTAAATGCTACTCATTGCCAGAAGTCTCAGCCTCCAAGTGCACACACTTGAGGCACTTCTCAGTATGGAGAATATTGATATCTGTGCAGTAACAGAAACCTAGTTCAAGGCTCCAGAGAACACACCAGCACTACCAGGATACTACTCATTCCATACCTTCCAGCATCAGAACCTGGATCATAGCACATAGGGTGGGGATTTATCCATATTCATCAAGGATACCTACACCTCTGTCTACATCCTCTACAGAATATGTACCCATAGAATGCTGCACAGCAATGTTCTTCTCACTCCACAGGGGTTGGGCCACAAAAGACCCTTGGCATTCCCGCTCTATGAGCCTGACAAGTCTGATCTGCAAGGCAATGGAGCCAATCATAATGGAAGTCAACAATAAAGACATTGGGAACCTTCACACAGTTGAGCGCACCCAGTTTGGCTTCGTCAAATGCAGATCATGCCTCCTGAACTGGGTGGATTTCTTTGAGACAGTTACTCAGGCTACAGATGATTGAAAGGAGCTCCACACAGCCTACCTATACCTTGCTAAGGCCTTTGGCACCATTCCCCAGTCAGGTATGATAGATGAACTCACCAACCTGGGCATAAATCCATACATCATAAAATGGATTGCAAACTGGCTCACAGATAGATCCCACAAATTAAGAGTTGCTGGCTACATGTCAGACTCTAAACTAGTAACAACTGGTGTCCCCCAGGGTTCAGTCCTGGGGCCCCTCCTGTTTGGTATAGACTTTTCAGAAGTACATGCCAACACAGGAGGGTTGTGGTTCACTAAGTTTGCTAGGAACTGTAAAGTGTTTGCCATATTAGATTCCCCAGATGACACAAATATTCTCCAGAAGGGACTCTATGAGACAGATGTGTGGTGTCAGAATCATGGCCTCAAGCTCAATGTGAAAGAATGCATAGTAATCCCCTTTAGGGAAAACAAAGTACCCACAAATTACCACATAGGTGTTACCCCCTAAAAACTGACAAGGTAATAAGGGATCTGAGGACACAAGTAGATAGTCATCTTTTCTTTGAAAACCATGTTGCCAAAGTGATTATGAAATCCTATGTCATCCACCTAATCAACAAAGGGTTTGCATTAGGATCAAAAGAGGTAGTGGTGGCCCTCTACTCTTAAGTCATCAGACCCATCATTGAGTACAATGCACCATTTTGGAAGTACTCGACTAAGCATGTCCAGCAGCTGGAGAGACTACAGAGGTACCTCACCACGAGAATTACTGGCCTCAAACATTTGTGTTATGCAACACAACTGGTAAAACTAAATCTGTTCTCTGTTGCGTACCGTCTACTCAGAGGCACAATCTGCCTAACATACAGAGCCATGTCCAACACATAACTGTTGAACATGCTCCATCTAAAGATAACAAAATTGAGTTGCACTACAAACTCCAGGGATATGAACCTCATCACAACAATGAATACAACATGCTGGTGGGATAGAGTACCATCCCAGAGACTTGCCTTACTGTGGAACAGAGTCCCAATGTACATCAGACAGAGCCCCTCACTGACACTCTTCAATAGGAACCTTGATGGGTGGATGGGAAACAGACAATTCACGCCAGGCATCACATCAGCAGCCCCACTAGAAAGGGGCTTAGGGTGCTAACTATTAAAACTAGGGCTTAGGGGACTAACCGATGGGGTGGTGAAAGCTGCACAACTTGCCTAGGCTAATATATGCCTTCGTGAAGATAGTCTACTACATACCTATGAACCTATGTGACAGGTACATGTCTACAGATAGTAGATGTGTACTTCATTGTACAGTCATGTTGTACAGCAGGCACATGCACCACATACACTGCAATGCTTACAGATACTGGTGGCTATTATGTACAGTGGGTGAGATGTGCACCCGATATATTTTGTGCCATTGGGATGTGTGCTGGGTGGGACAGTCCTGGATGGCTCCCTGTCATGGTCACCCTCTCACATATGACACAGCCAGGGACACCATGTCATCCCATAGACACCGTGTTTTTAGGTTTTGATAGAGCTGTTTAGCCATTGTATATGTGATTTCTGGGTTTTCACAATCTCCAGGTATGGTAATGGGCCCTTTTGTCAGTGAGAGGGGGGGTAAATATGTATGAACCTGCCTGACAAGATGTTGGCAATGTCAGTCATTTACATGTATTCATTTATACTTTGCACTGACTCAGAACATATCTGAGTTTACATTGATATTTATGACATAGCTAAAGAAAGCTTCATGGTACTCTATGGACTCTTTGGCAATATTTTTGGCAGAACATGGCTTGGATAATGTTAGGAGTACTCATTGTTTCTTGATGATACTGATCGGAGATTTATTGATCTTCTTTGGATTTTCACGTTCTTTGAACAACTTAAGTACTTGTATTACATAGTTTGATTTTGACAGGGGTCCAATATATTATATGGGTCTGTTTTCATTTCACTGTGTGCGCAAGGCAGGATGGGTGAATAGTGACATGTGTTTGGAGTAAGAACTGCAAATGTTAGATATGTGTGGCCCACTGCTGTACTCAGACATGGCCTAAGTGTGTGAGCATGCCCAGTATGACCTTTCAGTATGTTATTGACTGACATTTGATAAATTTGTTTGTGTGTGTGAGCATGCCCACTCTGGGCATATATATACTATATATGTGTGTGAAAATTAAAGTTGTTTTTTACTTTAGGGCTTACCTTTGTGTTGTACATTGACAGGAAGCATGCTGTGCCTGCAGGGCTTCCGAGTCAATTTGCATAGACTTATCAACATTTCTACATACAGGGGGGACAGCTATTATTTGTACATTTCTACCAGGGGGGCACACCTGATTGTTACTGTGGGTGTATATAGGATGAGGGGTACACCTGACACTTATACACATTTGCTAGGCCTACACTGCTATGTCAGGTACTCCATTTCAGTCTGTACTGTTGCCTATCATACTGGCTTGAGGCATACCACTGTACTACAGACCTTAGCTTCCAATTACACACATATTAGTTTGTGACTTCATAGCCTACCCAACCCACATCACACTGCCTGGCCTGCTGTTATCTGTCTGCATAGGCCTGGAGGGAGGTTACTCATATGCCTCTTCAGAGGGCATGATACAGCATTTGTTTGTGTTTGTGTTTGTCTACAATTGTCCTGCTGGCTGTGACTGTTAGGTATGTGACCCCCCCCCCAACTGGTATGTGTGAGTGACTTAAGTTGTGTCTGTGCCAGTGAAATGCTGTCAAGGCTTAGTGGTTCAGTACTGTGACTATAGTGCACAGTATCCTGAGTTTGAGCCCTGTCACTGCTTTTTATTTTCCTGCTGGGCAGACCTGACTGGTTAAGGAACAGTAAAGCAGGTTTGAGCGTGTTTACCCAACTTTGCTTGACTTTGCCCGACTTTGCCCAACATTGCCCAATGTTGTCCAACGTTGCTCAACATTGCTCGACATTGCCTGACATTGCGCTGGTTAGCGTGGTGCACAGCTATGAGCAATTGTATTTAAATATGCTCAATACTGGTAAAATGTGCTTAGCAGTGCTTTATATTGCTTCAAATAGGGCACTCATGCCTCAGGTGGTGCTGCAGGGCTGCCTATGTTGAATGCACATAGTACACTCCCTGTACATGTTTGAAAACAGGTAGTGTCAAGTTAGGCATCCCTTTTACTGTATGTGCGATTCAGAGAGAGGTGTCATTTCCAGGGTTCCTACTGAGTCAGTGTATGTGCTATGCGTTGCCTCTTTACCAAGGCCAGGGCATACTGGGCATGCCTCCTTCTACCTACTGGGGCAGGCTCAGGTTGATCCTCCTCTGAGTCACGCTATGCCTGTGCAGGCCTTGACAATGGTGGGGGGCTGTTTGGCCCTGCCCCATGCTGTTCCTGCTGCAGCTGTTTCCACACGATCATATTGTGTAGCATGGCACATACCATAACAATCTGGGTACATGTAGTTGGTGAGTACTGCAAGGCTCCACCAGATGTGCTCAGGCACTGGAACTGTGACTTGAGCATCCCAAATACATGCTCAATTATGTTTCTTGTTTGTGCATGTGCCTCATTATGGAGTTCTTGGTGTGTGTGCATTTCTGATGGGTGTCGTCAGCCACAGCTCCCATGCATATCCAGCATCCCCCACTAGGTGGCCCTCAGGGATGTCCCCATTGGCAAATCTCTGGTACAGCTGGGTCAGATGCCAAATGTGGGAATCGTCATAGCTTCCAGGGCATCCAGCACACACATTCATTATTATGCCTTGGGCATCGCACACAAACTGGCAGTTGATGGAGGGGAAGCCCTTGCGGTTGATGTAGACCCTACCCTGCTCATCGGGTGGTGCTTTGATATGTATGTGCGTGCAGTCTATTGCACCCACTACCTCAGGGTATTCTGCTATTTGGTGGAAAAGACGCATATTGCTGGACAATGCCTCACAGGAACTGGGGAAACATACGTGGTCACCGTCATGTGCTGACATGGCATCCAGGAACTGGTGGAGTACCCTGGATGCTGATGCCTGTGAAATCCCCATCATATCACCAGTTGGTCTTTGGAAGGTACCTGTAGCTAGTATTCTTAGGCCTACACATACCTTGGTATTCACTGGGATGGGTTCCCCTCTGTTGGTTCTGTGTGTGAGGCGTGGCCGGCAAAGCTCAACAATTTGCTATAGGAGGTCTCTGTCCACCCTATAGCACTCCACTATCTCCAGCTCATGTAGCCCCTGGTAGGTTACCCTGGGTCTGTACACTCTTCTTCATCTCATCACTGTGGGTTGTTCAGCAGCATTCACAACATTACCACCCTCAGCACCTTGCACATGTTGGTTTATGATAGCAAGAGCAACCCCTAACATTTTGTCTGACTTAATCTTTTTAAGCTTTCCCTCTTTGTATACTGCAGTGTTGCACAGTTCTTGAGAAAAAACAGGGGGAAATGCATTTGCAGAGTTTAAAGTGCTGGGCTGGGCTAGTCTGCTGCCTGTGTAATTGGCTGATATATTTCACCTGGCAGCTCTGCTAGTTCTCCATGGTTAACTTCCTACTACTTCTTTTCCTTCCTTTTGCCTTTCTGTTTCTGCCGGGACAGCGCCATGCAAATGAGCGCAAATGCGTGCACACACGCGCACACATCTTGTGCATGTTTGCAATGAGTTTCCTATCTTTTAACAGTGTGCACCTTTGGTTTGAGGTTTTCAAATAGGACAACTGTAGGCACGCCTCTTGCAATCCTGAGCAACTCAGGGCAAACACAAGCCACTGTGCTCCAATTAGCTTACAGCCTGTTTGAATTACCTCCTCATGATGTCACCTATATTCTACTCTTCTACTCACCTACTCCTACTCTTACACTCTTGGGACATGCCTCACATGCTGGAGAAAATTGGGATTCACTATCCTTATCCTCATTTGCACAGGATTGCCTAGTAATGCATTGTTATATCTCTCACACTGAGCTTCCCCCCACCTTAGCAACCACTACTCAGTGGCCATGTTGTCTTCAGCCTGCCATTCACCTGTATTGCAGACTAAGCTTTTTAGTGAAAATGCCTAATTTTGGCTTTTTTAAATAATTTTCTTGTTTTTATAAGCGCCGCATGTTTGCGCAGTGCTGCGCTATGCTTAAACATCGGAGATCGGGGAAAAAAAAGTTAAATTGTTATATTTTTAAACATTTTAAAATGCCAATGGCCTTATATTTGGCCATCGGCATGCTTCCTCAACTGTATGCATCCTTTATTTGGAGCTGCCATAGCTCCGTTTAGCTATTTGCAGAAATGTACTTCGTTACCAACAGAGTACATTTCTGCAGATAACACTAATCTTCCATGGACAGGTTAGTGTTTCCTGGATTGCAAATCTACCTCATTTGCATGGCTTTCACCAGCAAATGAGGTAATTTGCATACCATGACGCTGTCCGTGCAAGAGTAGCTTTAGCAGCTCTCGTGCATGCCCCTGCTGGCTGTACCTGGATCGTACGGCAGACATATTGCCGGCATGAGCTCCTACACTCTTCTTGCACTCCATGCAAGCTTTCGTAAATCCGGGGGACTGACTGTGTGTGTGTGTGTGTGTGTGTGTGTGTGTGTGTGTGTGTGTGTGTGTGTGTGTGTGTGTGTGTGTATGTGTATATATATATATATATATATATATATATATATATATATATATATGTAGACGTATCTGGTGTTAACATCATCACCCAAGCTTTAAAGTCTGTGGGATAAATGAAAAGATTAATTGTGATTATAAATACTTAAATGACATTGTGCATAGATGATCACCATTAAAATTGTAACAGTGTTGCATTCTATATTTTCTGATAGTTTTAACTGAATTTCTAAGTAAAGCATTGGTAAGAGTTAACACATTTTTGCTACCAAGTTACAAATTCCTCTTATATCATAATGTGTAGGCTACTACATAAATTAAATGTGGCAATATTATTAAAATCCATAAAGTTTTTGAAGTCCACTTCACAATGTATCAAACCTTAGTGGGAAACAACTTGATTATTTACTTGTAGATTATAGTTTTTTTATAGTACTTTAACTGGCCAACACTTTCTTGAATTAAGTGATTTATTGATGCCTCCAGAATCCTTGGGATTATTGATGCTATGAGGTGTATTTTAGAGCTTTTTTTGCAACTTTTTGATCTATTGATGGCCAAAACAAAAATCATGAATAAGGAAAGAAACCTAGTCATATTTTCTTTCAAGAGAGAAATAAGTTGAATCCAAGGCTTAAAAAGAGTCTTTCCCCAATAAACTAAGTAAACAAATGCTTATAAGGATACAAAAATCATATCTGGAAGTAATGCTTGCTTCCATACTCCCCAAGAAGATAGTCACCTTCTTTACACCCCTCTGATGCTAGACTGGGATGAAAATGAAAAAAATAAATAAAAAAAACAAATGTCAGCATTCACGTATTTTAAGTTGCTGTTGCCATGGATATAAAAAGCATGATTCACCCCTTACCCTGAAAAACAGCTCTCGTCTATGTACCCCTCTGTCATACTAGAACAAAAAAAATTACCATGCTGTGAGGCAAATGCAGCCCAGGGATGAAGATGAAGATGGGGTTACCATAGGGAGCAGGATGCAAAATCTTCTTACACAACATGAGAATGTAGGGTCAATCAGGTCCCCAGCAACTCTGAGGATATAGATCGACTGCAATGCATTTTGTGCATTATTTTTGAAAGATAGTTATTTGTTACTGTATTTTACTGCTACTAGAAGAGTCATGACTGCATCCATAAATTCTATATGTGTGCACTGTTATATTAGTTTTCTCATAAACATGCACATGCACAAACACACACACACACACACACACACACACACACACACACACACGCACGCACACACACACACACACACACACTCACACACTGCTTGCTTACCTACAGGCAAATTGGAGTATTGCTAATTCACATATGGCATGTGTTCGGGCTAATGGAAGAAATAAGACTACCTGGATAAAACTGAAACAGAGACTGGAGAATCTGCATACCTGCAGACTCCTCACTAAAGTATTCACAATTACGAACTCAAACAGAAAACCAAGCCTTTACTGTGCTAAAAATCATTTGCTTTCACACACATCCTGTCCAGACCACCAAAGAGAGGCTCTAATTTTGTAAAATGCTTCAGTTAGACTGTGAGGGGAAAGTAGACGTAAGTATGATCAACTTGTCAGTATAGATAAATATTGCAATCCCCCATGCATGTAAACATACACACATGCATGCATACATGCATACATAAGCCATATCAATGATCATTTTACTTGGACATCAGCAAATACAACAGATTGTATGACACTTTTCCTTCTAAGTCAGATCTGTCCACTGCAGGGGTGTAAGATAGCCTCTGTACCCATCAATTGCAGTTGTGTGTTTGATTGTGTATGCCTCAGATGCCTGAATGGGGTTTACAACCAATTCAACTTGCATTAGACAAGTGTACACTAGTCCCACAAAGTGAATAATGACTGTTTAACTTGATCATGATGGCACAGTTTGCCCTGTTGACTGTGTACACCTCAGATATCTGACTTAAGTAAAGCTATAATAAACAGCAGTAGTATATTTCAAGTTTGTTTCACATTAACCACAGTCAAGTATTCAACTTACTTCACAGAAATGCACATTAGTCCTGCAAATCCATTTAAACTGGGCAAAAGGCTAAGGGATCAGTCACTTTCATAAACAGACATTCCCAGTTCCTAGCAACTACAATCTCTTTGTTCACTGTGTACATCCTGGATATGTTATTGTGATTTATAAAAGGCAATTCCCCATTAGTCCTATAAAAGCATGAATAATGCATGCTTAAACTGAACAAACAATAGCAGGATCAGTTATATTAATTAATAGGCAGCCACAGAACCCAGTCATTTCTGTGACTTTGTCAAGTGCAAATATTTTGGATGTGTTATTGTAATAAAAATCATAGTGATCTCTTGTCGCACATAAATGTACCTTACTTCTGCAAAAGCCATAATACTCTTTAGTTGATAATAACACCAAAGTCAGCCATATTTATTAACAAACAGCTCAATGTGTTATGCAATTTATAACAGCGTTACTCTCTTTCCTTCATAGATACTCACTGCGCACAGCAGCTATATTCACTTTGACTACTGCCAAAGCAAAATGCAAAACTGAAGGTTGATTATTCTTTTCTCTCAACCTTTTTCCTCTCTAAAATTTGCAACTCTGCCTTAAACAGCATACAGCAAATGGGAAAATCGTGGAACGTTTACTATCAGCTTTTCTTTGGAAGCTTTACGTGAAGAGAACTGTAGTTAGCTTGCTTAGTCAGCTAAGGCAATGAGTGCATATTTTACCTCCTGTAGACTTCTGAGTCTCTCTACACCATTCAGCTAAATTCGATTTTGCAAACATTCCTGATTTTGCACGGTATATTTCCCCTGTTCCTCATAAAATGTTTTGCTCTATGATAAATCAGTGAAGTTTACTATCAGTCAGTATTGGTCAATAGAGTTTCATACTTTTTACTGAATAAAAATGCATGCTGACATAAAACCTGCAGTCCTGTATTTTTTAGAAAAATTAGAGCGATATATAAAACTTATCTCTGATTTTTGTCCGTTGTCCTCCCACTTAATTTTGTCTTTGTCCAGAAGTCTTGACCAAAAGAATTCAGAGGTATGGCATTCACCTTCAGCAAATCCTCAGAGGTTCCAGGCAGCCGGCTGGCAGTCACAAAGCCTGGTCATTCCATTCAAGGAGAGATTTTTATTGCTTTTTATCGCACCATCTTCTACCCAGACTTGGCAGTGTGGCTCCTGGAATTTGGTTTGACTATCAGGATTAGTTAACAATGACCTGATACACACAGCCCATGCCCATTCCTGGAGTCATGTTGCCAGTCTACAAATGCCACAAAGTCATGTAGCACTAGGGAAGGCTGAACAAATAAAATGTATCATGAAAAGCAATAAAGTTGAGATAACAGCACTAGTGGGGAGGTTTACTTATAGCACCACCAGTAAATCTGCCAATGGAAAATGAATTAATTAAACCCTTCACATCAGTAACTCTTTATTTCTTAGCTAAAATGCTGAGGAGCAGCAAAAAGGGACCTTGTCAACATGCCTACCAGTACTAAGTACAGCAACAGAAATGAAATGTTTAAAGCAGTCTGTCTTTGTTTACATATCAGCAGACTTTCTCATTGTTTATTTGCATCATTTTGTGTTCTTTTATTTTACAATTTAAAGTAGGACAACACTTACTGCAAGCTAAATGGTCTTCATGCTGTGCATTTAATACAGTATTAGATTGTATCAAAAGCAAATTTATTATAACAGCTTTTTACCTCTCATATTAGCAACAGGAATACATTTGAACAGCTACAGATTAAAAAAAATATTTACTGAAGATTTTATGGAGGGGTGGTGAGATTAGTAAAAACTTCTCTATCATTTAAATATTCCCCTTTTGATATTCCAGTATGAATTTTTGCAACATTTGATTTATTACTTTTTATAAGCAATCTGATGCATGTAAAATGTGCTTCATGCTCAAACTTTACAACAAGGTACAATGTATAGCTCCCCATTAAAAGCTATGTTTTATTCATTACAAATCATGATTTCTGTTAGAGAGTGGCCTTTATTACATGTTGGCTTTTATTAAGTTTTTTACCAATGACTTTTAATACAGAGTGGCTGCTAAAAATGGTAGTTTTTGATCAAAGAAATATATAAATGAAAACATCTATATTACATTATTGAAAACCAAAGTCAGCAAATGTCTGCTCACTGACCAATAAACAAAGAGATGTCAATTTCACAAATGGCCACTACAGCAAATGTTTTCCTAGGGGGAAAAAATTGCTTGGCCATCGTTGTGAATTTGCCCTTTTCTCCACTGTAGTGCAATCTTGGAGTTGGTATATATAGTTGGGGGGTGCCCCCCCCCCCAGTTTGACATGTTTGGAATACTGTCTCATTTCTACTTGGCCAAGTGATTCTTTCCTTAGGAAAAAAATTGCTGAAGTGCCCGTTCACAGAAATGACAGTTTGCTGTTTAGTGGTCTGTGAACAGGCATTCGCTGACTTGGATTTTTGATGTCATAATATGGACCCTGAAAACACACCCACACATGTAAATGCACACACACAAACACACACACACACGCAAACATGAATGATGACTGTGGACTGTCCATACAACTTGGGCTAACAAGCTGCGTTAACTCATACAAGTGCCATTTAATTTTATCATAAATATTTTTATTAAATATTAGTGCGAAGCATGCAATTTCTATCGTTAAACTTTGTCCAATCAGTGCTACTGTGCTACTAAGTGTCTTTTTCAGTGTCTAACTGGCATGGATTCTTGTGTTTTTTTTTTATTTACAAGTCAGTCAAATAAATGAGTGAATCATGCCTTGTCCCATACATCTTCTAGAATTCCTAGATATCAGATAACCTCTCACCACAGTCCATTGTAACAAAAGTTTCAGTCACATGATTATACTGAAATGCATTGCTAGTCACCATTAAAAGCAACCTGTTTCATAATTTACATTGACCAAAACAGCTGCTGGTGCTGCTTTAATATCTGTAATGTGTATTTTGCAGAAGAACACTATAATGATGTACATTGTGCTAAAGATAAAACACAGTGCATGACGGGAAACATAAGAGCAAATGAATTTATGTTGGTCACTAGTTCTGCTATTTATGTATGCAGTGCATGATTTTTTCAAAGTCTGCAGTCATGCTAGACAGCAGTTGGTAACTGCAAAGCATCTTATTTGTCACTGTCATTGCTTTGTTTTCAGACTAGTACAGATCTAGTTTATCCTCAAGCTGTTCCTAATTTAAATTGCTAATATCCTCATTTTTACCAAATGCTGCCTCCAACTTGCCACCTACTCCCTCTGGCCTCCTAGGTTTGTTATTATAAACTTGGGCAAATACAGGTGAATGTTTTGACAGCATCTGAAAATTCATAATGTAGAAGTCTGGAAACTTCTTGAAGCTTTCATCTCAGTTTCAAATGGCAATGTCAGCTACCTGACCCATACTTCTGCTTATAAACATTTTCTTATTACTTCAGAGTCCTTCAAAATGACCAGTAGAGTGTCTCATTGCATCTTTCGTCCTGTCAATACTAAAGTATTTTACCCACTTTATCTCGAGTTATGAAAAAAGGCTACTGTCTTACTGTCATATTCCCACTCTGGCTTTCCTTGATGCGTCATCATCATCAGACATATTTAATACAAGCATATCCACCTTGTTTGTCAAGAATGATTTTTTTTATTGTTACTCTATAATTCTAACCATAAGACAAACTATTTACTTAACATCTGCAAATATGTGTGATATACCTTGATTACATGTAATAAGGAATACATCATTTCTTACTAGGTATTTTCTTACATTCTGCCTCTCTCAAGATCTTTGTTGTAATGTTAATGTTGGTAAATGTTTGCTCCTCTTCTATAAAACCATATTGATCCATATCTATCGACTTATGCAACATTATTGTCATTCATTTAGCTGGTATATACACAAATACTCTATAATCATGGTTTAAAATTGAAATGGGTCTGTATGAAGTTGGTTCTGATGTGTTTTTACCCTGTTTGGGTAAACATTCACTGTAGCTTTTTTCCAAGATGCTGGTACTTCTTCTCATACGATAATACTATTAAACATAATATTTCAGATGTTTATCACTTCCATCCCTCCTAACTTCCATAGGGATGCCAACTGTTCCTGGAGAATTTCCTGCCAATTGATTATACATTACCATTTTATCTCATCTATTCCTAATGAAATTATCAGTTGTTGAAAATCAAACTCTACTCCTGACATCATTATATCTTCCTTAAATATGTGCTTTTTCTTGCTTTCCATATTTCATTGCTTTCATAACATTTTCAAAATATCTGCAATGACACTTTAGGATCTCTTCTCATTTTTCTTGACAATGGCTCCCTCAATTTTGTGACAACCCTTTCTACTTTCATTTGCCTAAGTTATGACAAAAGTTTTTTGTGAGTTGTTATACAATATAGTTGCTTAACAGCAATCTTTCTAAACTTGTTCACATAAAATTCCCTGCAGATTATAGTTCATAAAGCCATAGTGCAGCAGTTTACACATTCAAATAGTACACATGATCTGCAAATAATGATGGAAGAAAAATATCCCTATATATATATAATATATATATATATATATATATATATATATATATATATATATATATATATAAAGTCTTGTAAACTGCACAACTCCCACTAAGAAAAACATCATTACTGTTTACAATGAAAAGTCAAATTACCTTCACCGTGTTCTATGATGAATTCATGAAATGCATGACTTACTCAAGAAGTAGTGATACTGCTTTCTTACCTACCAACTGTTAATTTAACAAATGTAACATTATAACTTTCTTCTTGAAGTTTTTTTTTTTTATATTAGTAGTATTATAATTGTTTTTTGTAATGCCCTTAATTGCAGCTTTAAAATAGACTGCTAGCTGCTGTTATTAAAGTAAGTATGAGCATATTGTTGGGATTTAGAAGTGCAGAGTGTGTGCTGCATCACAGTCTTTGGTTAAGCATGATGCAATGCATATATAGGATCATGAGGGGGAATGAACAGTATACTCATGAAAGAGATGCGCTTGTATGTCAGTGAGTCAGCCTGCTCTAAACAAATGAAGGCCCTGAGCTTGCTTGGCAGAGATTTTGACTCATTAATGCACAGCATGGATTCATCTGGAGATCAGTGCTGGAAAGCCTTACCAGCTTTGTAAAAAAATAATTCTCGTTATGAGACGGTGAATCCTGCCATTTGTCACGTGTGCATATCCACAGACCTATTCTTCTTTCAATTGCCAAGTATATTCATCACAGTTATTGCCCTTTATTTACGTTAAACCACTATACACTATTTCTACTCTTCTCCAACAGACCATTTCCTTCCATTCAATGTGTGCCCACTCATACTTATTAGCTAATCCCCTTTAGCAACCAATTCCATTTTTTTGTGCAAGTTCTTCTCTCGGTATACCTGCCAAGTGATGGTTAGGAAATGATGTACTTTACACGTAAGGAAAATCTTTAACAAGAAACAAAAAAGAAGGTCTTCTTGGTGGAGTATATAAGATTTATTTTAAACCAGCTGTTATTTACTACTCACTGTTCTGCTATTGTTGCTGCATCTTCCGGCTTTTCATGGTTAGGGGTCGCCATAGCAGAACTCCGGTCTGCCAATGATTGGTAGTTGATTTTTACGTGCCGAGTTACCAGCCCTGACACACAACCTTCAACGAAGGTACACCCATGTCTCCATGCAGAAAACGCTTTAGCTGAGCATCGAACCGGACAGCGTTATAATGCGAGGCGGCAATGCTACCGCAGTACCACCACCACCGCGGGTTACTCCCTGTTCTATTATATTTTTTTTAAATATAAGAGGGCTGATATTAGTATTTACTGCTTTTGACTTAAAATGTAACTCCTATCAATATGCATACAATCTCGTCTGATTGATAAACTTCTTTAGTGTACTACAATTAATAAAACATTATGTTGTTTTATAAATGCAAAATGTCATATTTGCTAAGAATGATTTAATATGAGGTTCTATTCCTAACTCCGCAAATTTACATACAACTGAGAGTTCTTTTAATAAAACATATTCTCATCTGCCTCCTTGCGTATATATAGCTTTCTACATGCCTTTCTGTATATCTATCTAATGACCAGCATTTATACTTCAGATTTTGCACTGAACTAGTGAAAGAGAAATTCAAAACATGAACCTCATTTGCAATGGACTGTACTTACACATCATCTGTTAGCAAGTCATGTACTCTTACATTTTATGTTATGCCTGACTGTTTTGATAACCAATGAAATACAGTCTGTGAAATACACTTGTTGATAACAATAAACTTGCTGATAACAAAGTTCCCACCTCATTAGAAAGAACCAACAAGAAAGGTGGCTACAGTTGTGATGGAGTGAAACAGGAGAAAACCTTTTAAAGGGAAGGAAACTGATTTAACAGTATTAATAAGAGGGTAAAATGATAATATCATATTAAACCAGGAAGGATAGCCTGCTTAGTCTCATTCATATGCCTGGAGGCATGTAATACATGATGGAGTGGGGGAATATGTAGAGACTGCTTTCAGTGTAGAGATAAGGGAAGTGCTGGTTAGAGGTATCTGCAGTAAAACCAACAGCACTTTAAAAACCTGCAACTCAAAACTCCCAATGGATATTTTCACTTCACCACACTACCTCAGTTCATGTCTGTTTGCTCTAAATGCTGTCTGCAGTAATAAAATCTTCAGATCTCATAATATCCTTAAAGGTAGCTCAACATTACCTGACATTCTACAGTCTGAATTTCTAAAGATTTCACCATCCACTGTTAAATCATCATATAACCACATCTGCCAAAGATGGTCATGTTGAATCATTTTGGATGAAAAAATAATTGTATTTCTTTAAGAGTGATTTCTCAGGTGCATTAAATACCTATCTCGTGATCCTTACATCATCACCATCATCATCAACTCCCTTTTTTCCATTTTTATGTGGGGTCAAGATGTTATATCAACTGTTGCCACTTCTCTCTATTATTTTATTTATTTATTTTATTTGACATTTGGTAACCAAGAAAGTCCAACTGAGTAGTGATTACCCATTTTCAGCTAGCGTCTGGGGAGAAAAGCTCCACAAATAGACAGAGGAAAAGAACTTGAAAAGGACAATGGACAATCATCATCTCCTTTTAGGTTATCCCAGTTAGGGGTCACCACAATGCAGCACCGGTCCACTCTTGATTGTCAGTGGAGTTTTATGGTGTCAAGTTTCTCTCCCAGTGCCCAACCTTCCACAGAAGGCACACGCACACACACTCACACCTAGGGCCAATTTAGAGTGTCCAATCCACCTACAGCATGTCTTTGGGTTGTGGGAGGAAACCAGAGCACCCAGAGGAAACTCACATGACCACAGGGAGGAAATGCAGACTCCTTACAGAAGGCACCCCAGCCGAGAACCGAACTGGAGAACGTCTTACTGTGAGGCAGCAACGCTAACCGTTGCACCATCATGGCCACCCCAAAAGGACAACAGACAATAAGAATTGCAAATGAAGCCAAGTGACAATTACAAAAAAGTACATAAATTAATAATATTTTTTGCTAAGATAATTAATTTGAATTAATAAAATTGTCTAGACCTTGTCTCATGTTTTCTCCCGGACAATCCCTCCATATTTTCACTGGACATTCTCATCTCCTTTTTTTCTTGTGCTCATGGGACCTCTCTAAATTTTTTTCCTACAGTTACTTATTCCAAGCAAATAGATGATTTAGAGAGTCATGGCTGCACTCTCAGTCAATTGAAATTGTTCTCAAATCCTCTAACTTAGAGCATAATCAGTAAAACTGAATTGTGTAATTACTAGCTCTTTATCTGTAAAGATGAGAGTAAAAGTTCAGCTGTTGCACCACTGCTGCTCAGCATTAATATTAATGATATGATTAATCCTACTGGATTTTCCAAGCTAATACAATATGCTAATGACCTCACTGTCACACTGAGTGACACTTCATATGACTTTGTTAATATTTAACTTGGAGCATCATTCCATTCAACACAATCTTGGCTAATCTCCCTCAGTTTATAGTCTATATCTCAAAGCATCAAAAAAAAAAAAAAAACTTACTTTGCTCTCCCAGGACCATTTTTAACCACTTTTTAACCCAATATTAGCAACACCCGCATTGCTTGGCTTGCAAATGAGTCCAAAATAACCACTAGACCTCTTAAGTCATCCATCACAGGACAGGTTGTTTTGCCTAAGCTCCTTTTTTGCAATGTCAGTAATCAATTAAAATATATACTCCAGGTAGACAATGCCAATCAATAAGGCAAGTGCAAGAGCAGTATAAGCCTAAGCCTTTTTTAACATATGATGCCAAGTCAGCATCTGAAACCTCCTACCTACTTAACCTCACTTGTGTACTCCTTTCACCTCTTCACTTCTGTTTCCTTTCTGTTATTTCACAACACTGAGTGGTGTTATAACATAATTTATTGACCTATGCCAGGGCACAACAAGAGAATGCAGCATTGAAGACCTTGGATTTTCCACTAACTGGAAATACGGAACAAGTTGTCATTCACTTCATGATCCTTCACACACAATCAGCTTTTCAAGTCCTTACTTAAACAGCATCTCTAGCAAATCTAGACTTGCAATATCACCTAGTGTTCTGATGTCAGTGCAAGTAATATACAAGCAGCTACTATGTGGTATAACTTTATTAGAGCATATTAGCAGGTTGGATATATCTATACATTTGTCATATTCTTTCAAGTATCATCAGCTTAATAATCTATTAAATAATACATCTCTGTAGTTATAGTATAGCTAGGAACAGTCTTACTATCATGTACGACAAACTGTTGCAATTGCTTCTTTTAACTAGCTAATATTGTACCTTCTTCTGTCTTATCAACATCTGCTATTTTCATATATTCATGCTGTAAACTTGTGACATCATCATGGCATTATATTGTCCTACTGCATCTCTTTTCCACGGTAGTGCTTTTTATGTTATACAGTCTTTCCTCTTCTACTGATATGTAAATTGCTTATCCATTTACTTGGCTAGTTACAATATTTGTTCTTATCATTGTCATATATATTTCCTTGGGACTCTAATGTAAAAGAAGACCCTCACATTTGGACTTCTCAGTTAACAAATGTAAACTGGTTAGTTAATGAACTATATCTGCCCCTTTATGTAGCAGCATTTGAAGACAGCCAAGGAGCTTTTAATCTCAGAACAATTAATTGATATTTGGCCAATTAAACACCGGCACCAAAGAAGAAAGGACCCACATCTCAGGCTAGACAGGTAAACACAAGAATTATTTTGGGTAGGTCAGAATATAGTTATCTCGTACAAAAGGAAAACAAAACTAATTTCCTATTGCTAGAAGAAATATGCTCCCATCAAAGTAAGCTTAGTATATACAGCATATCTTAAGGATGTGTAATTCTCCTTAAGAGAAGGCAAATAAAGCAAGACATACTAAGATAAGACAACAGTATTACAGCACTTCTAACACAAGTCATCATTCCAGCAGTCAAAACTGAGATGGACTGCAAAGCTGTTTATAATTTAGAATAAAAAGTATGATATTTAAGTGCAGAACAAAAGCTAGATAGGGTCCAGTTTATCTCTGATAAACTTGATTACTGAAGATTTTTTAGACAGTTTAATGGACAAAGAGTTTTATGAAATACAAAACTCCCTCTTTAATGAGTTTCAGCACCTCTCATATACTCAGACCTGCTGGAAACTGTTAGAAAGTCTCAGACTTTGTCAGAAATGCAAGTACCTCTAGAAAGAATCTTGGTGACCCACAGACAGAACTTACTGAACTTAAAATATCCCTAAACAAGACATATTACCAACTCATAGCTGGTCATAGATCACTTTTTATGTCCATAAAAGAAAACAAAATATTTCTAAATGTGCTTACTGAACTATGCATGAATAAAAATATTTTTAGATAGTGATTTTTAATTAAGCATTGGTTAACTGGAAACACCTGCACTTATATTTTTACATAACAATTTCTAGACTTAGTAAAGAATAACCCCTTTGTACAAATAGTTAACCAGCCAACTAGGAGTCAAAACCTTTTTGATCATGTTGTTACTAACATCACACCTACTTGTACTACTCATATAGTGGTCTCATGTCTGGTCAAAACCAATCACAATTTTTTTTTTGTTCTTTGGGGCATTTATACCCACCGCAATAAACACTTCTGATTTCAAAGCCTTACAATAACAAAAAAAAAAAAAAAAAAAAAAAAACATTAAAACTGTATGATTATCTCTCAAAATTCAACAGTAAGATTTCCATCCCCACTGTAGCCTTAGCCATGACTTAAGCCAATGAATTTTACTTCTTTTCAACACATAGCATAACAAAAATATTGATAAGCCAAAAAAAGTAAATACCTTGGTTGAATAGAGAAATTAGTAAGCTCTATAATAAAAGGAAAAAGGTAAATTATTACCAATAACATATCAAAACATACCCATATTATAGAATCTAGCAAAAAAGATAAGTAAAATATGAAAGGTACCATAAGAAGGATCAAGGGTGAGTATGAGCTAAAATTAGAATCCTAAACCAGGGATAATGATAAATCATTTTTCAGATAAATCAACAGATTAAGAAATAACATGAAGCAATGCTCTAAATAAATTCATGAAGGACCCAATCTGACTCTAATGTATTGCTACTATGATTAAAGATATGTTACTGCCCATTCACAATGGAACTAGTGCTAAGTTCCTTAAATTATCAAGTCTCTCTACCCCCCCCCCACAAGAAGCATATGGAACATGTACAAGGTACATCCTGTAAAGCTAAAATTACCATATCAATGAGTTCTGACAATATAACTGGGTGCTTAATCAACAGTGCTAACCTCACCTTGTCTGAACCTGTACTAAAACTGTATAGCTTAAGCATAGACACATTATTTTTATGCTGTTCCCTAAAGGGGGGAGGGGTGTTACCTCAGCTCCTGGGATATATAAACCCATCAGTCTAGCAGACTTGATTTACTACTCTAGGGATCGTGCTACATATGATTTTATAAGTTCCAATATAAAAAAAAACTATTTTTGTTCTAGATGTATAACAGAAAAAACACACTGAACAACTGGAGAAATGGTCACCATCTACTTTTACTGTGTTCCTAGTACTTCAGCATCAAGCCTTAGGCAAAAAGGCAGTTAAGAAGCTTGAATAAAGATTATGTTTTTGCACAGGCAGATAAGGGGGTAACTGGGTAATAATGACTAGAGTGAAATATAACAATATGGTGAAGGAATTGTTGCAGGAAGTTGGTGTTTATGAACAGGTGCAGTCAAATGTTTTGGATGCATATAATGACTTGTTGCTGGAATTACTTGAAAAGGGAGAGAGACTGGGATTGTTTTCCACCACTGATGTCAAAAAGTTACATGTAAAATATCCTAGAATGGATAAGTTTTATGCCATTCCCAAAGTACACAAAGACTTAACAAATCCCCCTGGGAGAACCATAGTATCAGGGGTGGGGGATATCTCCAGAATATTGGTATTTTTTTGGATGCACAGTTGAAAGAGCATTTGAAGTGAGTCCCTTTACACATTAGAAATGGTAAAGAGTGCACAGACATTTCGGGAGATACTGAGTGGCAAGAGGACTTTTTCTGGGCAACTGTTAATGTTAGTCCTTGTATACCAATATTTTTCATCGGTGGGGTCTGGAAGCAGTTGCCAGACTACTGGGGGAAGGTCCCAGAACAAGTTATATTTTACAGCTGTTGGAGTTTGCACTGACAACCAATGTATTTAGTTTTGAGGACAATTTTTTCTACAGAGAACAGGAACTGCTATGGGGGCATCCTTTGCCCCATCTTTTTCCATAACGTTTATGGGTGTTTTTGAGGAGAGCTGTGTTTATAGGAATACATATTTTTTGGAAAATGTTATAGTTTTTAAATGCTGTATTGATGATTTGTTTTTTATATGTAGAGGAGAGATTAATCTTTTTGAACTGTTCATGTTGGAACTAAATCAGAATCAGTGTGGCATCACAGTATCCTATCAAACTCATGGACATAAGATACAGTTTCTAGATTTGGAGTTATTTGTGGATAAAGAGAAGCTAGTGTCTTTTAAACCATTTTATAAGGAAACAGTGACTAATAACTTTTTGAGTGCAGACAGCATGCATCCAGAACATTTACTTGATTCTCACCCTTATGGAGAATTCAAGCATATTAGTGACAATGTTCATGACAGAACCGCATTAGAAGGGGAATTTAACATTAATATTCTAACCAAGTATTAAATAGGGCTGAGGAAAAAGTGAGAAAGCAAATTGCTGGTCGTTGAGTATGGAGTCATGCAACACATCATGGGTGTGGAGATTGTCATAAAGTGGGCAAGGATGATATATTTTTTGTTAATAAATTTTCCCCTTTTTCAGCTACATTGAAGGTGTTAGTGCACAGGTTTTGGCCTATCATGCAGCAGGATGAGGAAGTGGGCAACATTTTCAAGGGCAGGGTTGTTTTTTCTCATAGTAGATTTCACAACCTGAAGGAATTATTGAACAGTAGGGTAAGTAGGATGGAAACTGGTTCTAACACAGTAGCCACCTTTAGATGTGGAAGGTGCAAGGTGTGCGACAAAGTCAAGAACATTTCGGGTACTTTGATTAATGGAAAGATGTTCGTTGCCCTGGGATCTTACAATTGCTCTACCAGTGGGGTTGTTTATGCCATTGGATGTGATTGTCTACCTGTAAACCAGAAGAATGGTGAAAAGAAGAATTATGGGGCATTTGGGAGATGTGAGGCATGTTAGGCTTAATAATCCTGTGCCCCAGCATTTCCACGCTGTTCACAATGGTAACACTAGCAGTTTGTTTATTTCAGTTAAACAAACCTTATGCAGTACAAGGCATAGAATATGGGCACATTTTGTTAAGGATGGAAAGTAGATATTATTAATTTTGGAACTTTGTGGCCCCATGGGCATAATATGGAGTTAGAGTTACATGTATAGAATGAAATGTTTCAGTATGTTTTGTAAATGCATAGACATATAGGATGAATGGTTTATATGTATAGGGTAAAATATTTAAATATTTAAGTATTTGTTAATCTAAAGATGTATAGGTGCAGTGGCATTAACTTCTTAAACTATTAAGTTAAATGAAAAAAGAATGTAAAGGGTTGCATTTTAAAAGTTTTTTGATGCACTTTAAATGTTTCTGAAGGACTTTAATTGCTCAGGATGCACTTTAGATTTAAATTATCTTGACTTACTGATTAATTGCTCAACCATTGTAGGGCAAAATGTTTTAGTATTTGTTACTCTAGAGATGTATAAGTGCTTTTGTATGAACTTGCATTTTAATAGTTTTTTGATGCACTTTAAATGTTTCTGAAGCACTTTACTGCTCAGGATGCACTTTAGATTATAATTTTCTTGACTCACTGATTAATTGATCAATTATTGTATAACTGAATTGAATAATGAATGTAGTGAAATGTATATAAAGCACATCATTCTTGTGCATAATATTTCCTTGGAAGGCTTGATGCCGAAGTACTAGGAACGGATGGTGACCGTTTCTCCAGTTGTTCAGTGTATTTTTTCTGTCCTTGGTGAGTTGGTTTGTGGAGTGGTGTTTCTAGATGCACAACAGCAACAACAACAAGGTTTTGTCAAATGGAGGAAGTCTAATTAATTTAGTAAACCTATTCAAGAAATTAACTGCAGAAGACAGCAGTCAGGCAGTAGATACAAAGCACTTAGGCAAGGCCAAGACCTTTGACACTGCTTCCCATGCCTGAATTCTAAATAAGCATCATTTTCCAAATGTAGCCCCTTGTGTTGTAACATAGATTGTAAACTCTCTGTTATATTAAGCCCAGATAGTGAAAGTGGCAGGTGTCACCCCAGAAAGCAAAAAGGTGACCTAGTAGCATTCCTTTAGGATCAGTGCTGGGACCATTCTGTGCGGTATCTACTTTTTGAATCTCCAAACTACTGAACCCTACATATGGCTAATTAAGTTTGTCCAACAATGCAAAATGGATGTTGTCATTCCATCAGCATCCAATGCCATGTTACTCTAGCAAGGGCTAAGCCATACAAATCAAGAATACTTTAGAAACAGACTTAAATGAAATGTGAAGAATAATAGTATTGTCACCTTTAGTAAGCAAATCACATGAACAGCTTACGCTATAAGCAAAACCCATCTACTAAGTCATATAATCATCAGAGATCTCAGCACATTCATAGACAACTCCCTACTGCTTGACCACTGTTTAACAGCAATAGTCAGAAAATCCTTGTATCTTTTCCAATTTGTAACTAAAGGGAAGTCATCCAGGTCAAAATAAGTGATCATTCCTCTGTAGCCTGCCATGAACAGAGCAAACATACAATATCATATATAATATATAATATATAATATATAATATATAATATATAATATATATATATATATATATATATATATATATATATATATATATATATATATATATATAATATAATTACCTCCCAGTCACCAGAGGAGTACCATGAGGCCCTATCCTTGGTCTCCTTCTATTTAACATTTTCACTAACACCCTCTATACATCCACGCCAACCTAATACAGTACACATATGATTCCACTCTCATTTGCACATCTGATAACATGTTACACCTCAAAATAATTACTCAGGAAGCTTTAATGGCCAATGAAGCATGGTTTCTTAACTAACAACTCCTATATAACCAAAGAAAGAAGAAACCTCTACTTTTTCCCCAAATCCCTTTCTCATGAAAAGACAATTTTGATAGTCCTCTCTCTTTATAATAGAACAATTGAAGTCACTTCTCATAGCAAATTATTAGGTGTGATAGTGGATGATAATCTTACATTTGACCTGCATATGCAAAATTGCATAAGAAAAACTCATCAAAAACTAGGAATGCTTTACAGAGCCCAAAATTTCTTCATCTACACAACTCAAACTACACTTGCCACTGCTTATCTCCTTCCCACATGTCCTTATGGTGCTCCTATCCTCAATAACATTCAGGCTTCACAAAAATTAAAACTTGAACAATGCTATAACAAAGGTGCTAAATTTGCAGCAAATAAGCCAGAACCCACCGCTGTATAACACTAAAAAGCCTAAACTGGTTAGAATTGCCTCATCAACCAAAATATACACAGCTTCTTACCAGCTATAAAATTATCCAGCAATCCATCTGCCTGACCAGTACTAAAAAGCATTCTATAAAACTATGTTCCCAGTTGGTCATTGCCAAAAGCTCCTGTCTGTCTACAAACCTGTCAAATCTGCAGGTCATTGTCTGTACACATACAAAGTTGCTAAATCCTGGAACTCCTTACCTGTATCCATCAGGTCAATACCCTCCTTCCAATCTTTCAAAACTACTCTGAAAGCCTTCCTAGCTAAAATATGGCTCTGTCCTTGCTCAAAATCAGGGTAAACTATATCCCTAAATGGAAACAAGTACATTTTCATTCCTTACACCTCTTTACTCTCTCTTCTTCACGTACTTCTTTACTTTTATCAAATTCTTTTCCCTGACTTTCTCTCTAAATATACCATAAACCTGTTTTTCCCTCACTTCATACTGCAATTCCTGTTTGTATTAGACTAACTTATCTTTAATTTTCTCTACAAACTGTCTAAAATTGCTTCAAATATTAAACGATTGTCACATAACTTGTATCGATTCTTAAGCAATGTTTTTATATTAAGTTTAATTTGTTAAAATTATTTAAACTGCAGATGTTTTTGTTTTATTTTTGAAGATTATAAAATTATTGTTCCTTAACTGTTTTGTAATAATTTGGACCTTTTCTCCCCAAGCCTAAGCTTAAAGTGGGCTTTTACCCAGTCAGACTTTCCCGGTAACCAAATGTCAATAAATAAATATAATTCCCAATTTAGTATCTATTTATCCAAACACATCACTCAAACTGAAAAAAAGGGACCTTATATTACAGTGGAAGGTTTTGATAGGACCCTTGCATGTCCAAGTAGGTGTAATTGTGACACTTCTTGGATGGTACATCTTTTAACTTGCTCAGAATGTGATGCGTTCTATGTTGGTAAAACTAATAGGAAGTTAAAAGAAAGCATTAGAGAACATTTGTATGATATTAAAAATAACAAGTCCACTAATGCCCTTAAGAGACACTGAATACAATGTACTGAATTTAAGATATTTGTGTTTTTTGTTATTGACAAGGCAGTGAGGTCTGACAGAGGTGGCGACTTTGAAATAGTGAATTAGTTGGGCAGTTGTAGCTCAATGACTCAGTTGCCCCTGTTCTTAAAGATATATTTCTATTGTTAGTATTTTTAAGACAAGAGCTAATAAACTGTAATTATAATTTAAAAGCAAAAAGTGCATATATGTTACTGTATGGATAATAAGTTTTGACAAATGATCAAATTGTATTCTTTAATCATCTGTTTTTGAATGTGTGTAAGGACATACATTTAATATGTGTATACAATTCTTATAGTTTAATTATACATTGTTAATTTTTTGATTTTTATCATCATGGTATATGCTTTTAAGAATGAAGCAATTAATTATGTATTATGGAGTTTTGCGATTGGCTGTTTAGTATTTAAGTCTGACTGGTAATGTAATTAACAATTCTGATGACAAAAGTTATCATGATGTTTTATTTTTACTAAATCAGTAGAATCATTATTCCTGATTTTCCTTTGTTTTTTATTGTATTTTTCTGTGTTGGAGTGGTTTGATTTAGTAGGTTAAAGCTCTTTTCTCCAGGCAGGATGATATAGATAACTTTAAAGCATTGGTTCTTAATGAAGAAATACATACGAATCTGGTTCTCCTCATGCAACAGTGACAGAGTGGACTTATGAATGGAATCCCAGTCTTTGACTGTTCAGTTATGAGGCTGCACAGAGTAAGATGAAGGTGAGTTATAGTGAAATGTCACTGACATAGCCTCGAGGACTGAATAGTTAAGTAGGCAGCATTAGAGAAGAGTCTACTGATGTAGAGGAAGAAAGTAAAAATAATAGGTAATTTTTCAATATCTGGACATCAAATGATAGTGAAGACGAATCCTGAGATTTGAAGTATCAGAAGAGACAGAGGACTGGTTAAACTAGAACATCCTGGTGTTTTGTGAGTTACATAGCAGGGATCTATGTATGTAGGTAGCATGCTTGAAGACGCCATAACATTTTATAATGAGTGATCAAGGACTCCATGCCTTGATGGAGAGAGAGAGAGAGAGAGTAGATTTAGTGGAAAGAATGGGCACATCAGAGAAGTGAAGGGAAAGAGAAGTGTGGTTGTGGAGACCTAGGTATACTGCAATGAAGAATGGGTATAGCCATTTGCTAAGGCAGTAGCATAGCAAGGGTATGGTGAAGGAGGCATGGTCCCCAGTCACAATCTGACTACAGGTACTGAAAGCAACATTTTGTGCTGTTATTGGTAGGGAGGGTGCATGCCTGGGGAGTCTAGCAGAGCTCATTTTCTTTTTATATTGCTCTTTAGCAAGAGGGGTTGGGTTCTAGTACTGTCACAGGGTGCTGGATGAGCTGCCTTCCTCTGTGCAAAGGCACCTAGAAAGGGGTGCATATTTTGGAAGATAATAAATAAGGAAGGTGTGTAGGATCATTCCCTCTTGAACTCCAGGCAGGAAGTGAAACAGTATTCTTGGAATGAGGAGGGGAAGGAACAGTTACTTTCTTCATGCCAGTCACTCTCAAAGCAGGTCTTAGAGGAAATGGTGCAAAGAAGAGCTGCAGGGACCAAAGAGGAACAGACCATATCAAGATTAGTGACCGTTTAATGCACTGGGTGAGGAATTTGATTGACTTTTCGATAACTGTGGAAGTCTGTTCTTGTTTAAAAGTTTCAACTTTTCCATTTTGAGGAATGATTTGGACTTGATGCCAGTGAAGAAGATGTAGCATTGCAATAGTTGTTAAGTTAGTATGGATGTGGATTAGGTATATGCAAAGTGGCTGTTTTCTTGATGCAAAAGGCTGTCCTTTTATGAGCACTCTCTCTCTCTTATGTCTCATGAGCCATAGTTTCAATAAAATAAAAGATGTGGCAGAAATGGGAAGCAATATGGAGGCTCTATACAGTTGCAGGAGTGAGAAGAGACAAAAGGCAGCCATCACTGAGACACTAGTTTTAGGTGAACAGAGACATTAGCCATACCTCTTAACCTCTTATAGCAAGAACTCTGGGCAAAGCCATAAATAATGGGGAACAAAGGTCTGACAATAGGGACAATTTTTAAATATTGCTCTTACAAACTTAGAAAGTTGATAGAATAACAGCTTTTGCATTAGCAATAATTTTCTGAAGGACGTGAAGTCTGAAACTTAAATGTTTGTCATTATTTTTTCACTTCAGTCTTTAATAAATTGTGAAAGATTTGCTAGAAAACCACGATTTTATGAAAAATGGACCAAAAATATAAGGCAGAAATCTGAGCATTCTGTGAAAATCTATACAGTTGAGAGGTATGGTAACTTAAGTACACTCACCACTGGAAGTGAAGGCCCGGTATTCTTTTTCATGTCTGCTTGCTCTCATGCTGCAACAGAGGATTAATAATGATCCAAGACAGACATTGTCCTGATCAGAGGTCAGTTTAAATATTGTGAACCTGCTTATATGTTACCTTAAGTGGGACTTTTTATGAGTGGGTGCTCTTTGTTGTGCATTTATTATGCTTATGATCAATGCAGTTTAATTAATGGCACAGGCAAAAGTGTTACTGATATGTGTAGCCACAATCCTTATTCTCTCTTTCTGTAAGTGAAGGTCTCAACAATGTATATTACCATTTTCCTCCATATTGTAATAGATATTGCTGTTTCTATTTTTTCCTTTAGAGCTATGAAGATTCAGGTAATTTGTGTATACAGTAGAAATGTAGGCAGCTACAGTGTTGCTTTGCTAGAGAAGAAGGAGATGGTTACTAGTTTTATTTATTCATTCATTCATTTGTTAACTGTGATGGAACACTGTTCCAATGGAACATTTTTAGGTTGAATGTGGTTGTAGAATTACACAAAATAAGTCCATGGTCATATTAACAATCAGACTCTAAGGCATATAGGAGTACAGTTTGTACAGAGCAGTAGCAGCAAATATTTATAAACTGAAATCAGAAAAGCATTGCATTTGTATGTCACACCACAAGAGAGAAGTTACTAAATGTGATGTTCTTGTTGTGTAGGAGTTATTATCTTGATTTAATGTTTTCCTTTAATGATATGGCCTGAGTTCTGAAGAAGATGTTGAGAATATAAGAGCATATTAGTAGTATCAGCTAAGTTATGGGAAAGAGTAGTGGAAGCTAGGTTAAGAAGGGAGGTGATGATTAGTGATCAGCAGTATGGTTTCATGCCAGGAAAGAGCACTACAGATGCGATGTTTGCTCTGAGAGTGTTGATGGAGAAGTACAGAGAAGGTCAGAAGGAGTTGCATTGTGTCTTTGTGGATTTAGAGAAAGCATATGACATGGTGCCTAGAGAGGAGTTGTGGTATTGTATGAGGAAGTTGGGAGTGTCAGAGAAGTATGTAAGAGTGGTACAGGATATGTACGAGGGTAGTGTGACAGCGGTGAGGTCTGTGGTAGGAGTGACAGATGCGTTTAAGGTGGAGGTAGGATTACATCAAGGATCAGCTCTGAGCCCTTTCTTATTTGCAATGGTGATGGACAGGTTGACAGACGAGATGAGACAGGAGTCTCCGTGGACTATGATGTTTGCAGATGACATTGTGATCTGTAGTGAGAGTAGGGAGCAGGTGGAGGAGACCATGGAGAGGTGGAGATATGCTCTAGAGAGAAGAGGAATGAAGGTCAGCAGGACTATGACAGAATATATGTGTGTGAATGAGAGGGAGGATAGAGGAATTTTGAGGATGCAGGGAGTAGAGGTGGTGAAGGTGAATGAGTTTAAGTACTTGGGATCAACAGTTTAGAGTAATGGTGAGTGTGGAAGAGAGGTGAAGAAGAGAGTACAGGCAGGATGGAGTGGGTGGAGAAGAGTGTCAGGAGTGATTTGTGACAGATGAGTACCAGTAAGAGTGAAAGGGAAGGTCTACAAGAGGGTAATGAGACCAGCTATGTTATATGGGTTGGAGACAGTGGCACTGACAAAAAGGCAGGAGTCAGAGCTTGACGTGGTAGAGTTGAAGATGTTAAGATTTGCACTGGGTGTGAAGAGGATGTATAGGATTAGGAATAAGTATATTAGAGGGTCAGCCCAGGTTGGAAGGTTTGGAGACAAAGCCAGAGAGGCAAGATTACGTTGGTTTGGACATGTGCTGAGGAGGGATGCAGAGTATATTGGGAAAAAGATGCTAAGGATGAAGCTGCCTGGTAACAGGAAAAGAGGAAGGCCTAAGATAAGGTTTATGGATGTGGTGAGAGAGGACATGCAGGTGGTTGGTGTGACAGAGCAAGATGCAGAGGGCAGGAAGAAATGGAAACAGTTGATCTGCTGTGGCGACCCCTAACGGGAGCAGCCGAAAGAAGAAGAAGATCAGCTAATGCTGGAGTGACTGATGGGGCAGATAAAGGTGCTGCAGGATAATTATATGCAATGCAGAATGGACTAGGTTGTGATGAGCAAATGTCTGAGTGCTGTTTAGAGGCATAAATGGTGGGTTTGATAGCCATCTACTCAGAGATAAGATGAGAGTAGGAGTTGTGGGGGGGGAGGTTAATGTGCTTCATAAGGAATGTACAACAGTTATAGCATACTTATGACTGAGGTGCCATAGATTACTCATTCAGGGTGAATTAGGAGCTCCGGATCTCCAGGAGTGTAGCAGGAATGTCCTGAGTGGAGGGGAAGCAAAAGGAATCCATGTTGTAATGTGGAATGTGCGGGTATTAATAACCCCATTAAGTTTGAAAAACTCCTACCTAGGTTGGGGAAGGGTATGGGGTGACTATGATTCAGGAGTAAAAGGCAGATGAAGCTTTAGTAAGCGGGAAAGTTGTAAGATAAGGAATTACATAACTATATTGGGTGCTAATGGAGCAGGGAACAAGGAAATCATATACTGATTCGGTAAAGGTTGGTATGGGAAGTCCAGTGACAGAAAAGAGGAAGAGGATGTGGGTGGTTTGGGACATGCATTAAGGAATGAGCGGGACTGAAGTTAGCTTTTCATTATGGACCAAATAAGGATAGATATGAAGATCAAAAATGTTGTTCCAAGGCAGTGAAGACTGTTACTGAGGAAGAAGACATAGATATGGTGAGAGAGATTTTAACTTTATGCTTCAACCAGAGATTAATAGGAAAGTTGTATGGTAAGGTTTCACAGTAAGAATCAGAGATGAATGAAGGAGTAGCTAGAAGAAGGATGGGTGAATATTTACAGAGGGAGAGAGAGACATGTGAGAAGCAACAATTGACATTTTTGTGGAATGGATGCAGGCAGGTTAACCAAATGAAGCGGTTCTTAGTGGACTGTTGCACATCAAAAGAGGTTAGTGGGGTAGAAATTTTAACACATGATGTAATGGATGACTGAGTGGTAATCTTGGTCTGACAATGAGGTAAGGGTGACACTAAGATGTGGAAATATAACCCTGAGAAGTAGAGGACAAACTTGTTGAAAGCCTTGGTGAGGCAGATTGCACAGGAGGTTCATTGATTCTAGGTATGGGTAGGAGTTCTTGGATGGGGGCGGGGTGGGGTGAAGGCAGCATTGAAGAATAGAATTTTGGATTATAAGTGCTGAAGATCCTGTGGCTAGGCATAGTTAATGAAAAGCATAGAAAGGGGGATAAGCTAGATGGAGCATAATACCATGACAAGTATGCTGGAGGATGAGCAGGGTAGAATAAGCTTATTGTATGAAGACCACAAGGAAATGGAAGAAAGTAAGTTGCAGCAGAAATGATATGAAAATGGATCAGATAATGGATGAGACAGGACTGCTGTTCTAAGTTAGCAGAATGGAATATCAAGGACCAGAGTAAGTAGGCAGGGTGAGTGGTGTTTTTTTTAATGGAAATAGAAAAATGAGCAACATAGGAATTAGAGAAACATTTAGGACATTTTATGCACAATTATTCAGGACAATGAGGTCACAAGATATGGAAGTATGAAACTGAAGGGCTGGGTTTGTAACAGGAGAATGGGAGGTTCTACAATGGCAAGGAGGCAGGTGAGAGGGAGGTCATGGTATTGCTTAGTGTGAAAAATTAGGGAATCTGGAGACTTTAATAACTTAGCTATGCAGAAATTAAGTTGGGCTTTGATGAAGCTAATGAATGCTCTGATGGAAGAAAGAAGAATAGTGGCCACAGTGAGGATGACTTGTGTACTTGTTTTACCAAAACTGGATAGACTGAAGAATCAGGTGCTCAATTTTTGTCTGCCAGGTATTTGTTTGCATTGGACATGGTCTGTGGTGTTGGAGGGGATCAGATTGGATCTAGTAGATGCTGGTGTTGTAGAGGGAAATGGTGGCGATGTGGATAGACTGGATTGCTGCACATCGCGGTTGTTGAAGCTTTGTGCCTTCTGTGCTTTCTGTGCCTTCGTTTGTAACTGTTGTCACTGATGTGTATGTGTTTTTGTTTCTGTGGTACTGTGTTTTTCTGCTTTTGTACATAAGCTGGAGAAATGAAATTTTATTCAGCTGTGCATTGTGTATGGTCTGAATGACAATAAAGTTACCTTTGACTTTGAGTCTGACATTTTAAGACATATAGAGGACCCTGGGAAACATTGATTGATATCAATATGCAATAGGTTTGTGAATACACCCTATAGTCATTGTAGGCAGGAAAAAGAGTCTTGTGTTTTGTTAAGGTAGATCCTGGACTGACTAATGGTAGTTTTTGTTGGATTCATTAAGGGCAAATCTTCAGCTTGACCAAGTATAGCTTTCATGGATTTTTTTTAGTTAACTAATGTATACGCAAAAAGTTAAGTAGGAATACTTTTAATACATATGCACAAAGCTTTTTGTTTGATAAATTGGCATTTTGCACTGCATATTGTTAAGTAAAAGATAAATGAAAGCAGGCTGTGTAATGTGATATGAGTATTAATATAAGGACCCTTGGATTGCTAGTCAATGGAGCCTTGTCAGATAGATTATATTTGGGTTGAAGAACTAGACAAAATGTTCTTAATTGTTGTTATTATTAATTCTTTCATTGGAAAAGTTGGAACAGAGGGTAGGGACTCATATGAAGGAAAATGGAATAGTTAGGGGGATTGATAGCATTAATATGCTTGCCCATGGCATTATGTTATTATTATTATTACTAGATGATGTGGATTCTCTTTGCAGGAGAGACTGTCATAGTAAAACATTTATTGAAGATTTGCGGCTTGGATTTCAAATGCAAAACTTCATTATGGTATCAACTCAGGAGGGGTCAGTTGGGAATTTGTTGTTTCTGTTGTCCTTTTAGGAATATAAGTACATAGGTGTAGAGGTTCACTGGATAGTAAAGGAGATAATGCAGAAGAATTTGGCTAGGTTAAAGAAAGATACAAAAGCTACAGGATAGGTGGTCAGATAGAGAATCCTCATTAAGGGGTAGTATAGGTGTAATGCATATAATGATGCTCCCACTGATGTTACACTTGTTTTGACATCCATCTACTGAGCTGTAGGATATTAATGTATGCAACAGACAAGCAAGTATGAAATACTTAGGTACAGGGTGGGAAGCCTAGAGGAATTACTAAAGGGTTTTTAAGGATGGATGGAAAACAGGAGTATGGAACATGCCTGATATTAAAATGCATGCAACTGCAGTTAATGTGGAGCAAAGTCTAAAGGTTAGGAGAATGGTAATATTAAATGATGTGTTTAGGTGTATGAAGTGAGAGGAACTCATCTTGAATGGTTTTGGAAGGGGGGCAGCACATGAGGTGAACAGAAGACTGGGTACTTTGCATGAATAAGAGGAGTGCGTGAGCACTTCTTTGTGCGGTCTGATGAGTAAAGGGGAGAAGAAGTACTGCTACAATAGCATTAAAAGGATGAAAAAGGTAGAGGATAAGGATAATTGACGATCTGGGAAAGCTAAGGGCAAAAGGCTATGTTCATTTGATTATAGCAGGCTGAAATGTAAGCTGCCTGAAAAGGAATGGTAATTATAAAAGACAATGATTAGTGCAAAAAAGAAAGTGAGTTAAGACATTAGGGTTAGCAAGGGCTTGTATGGACAGGAGATGATAGGAAAGAGCCTTGTATAATGCAAAGAAAAGGAGACTATGACTAGTATACAAGGATTTAAGAGAAAGATAAACGATTAGAGAAAGAGTGAAACTGAACAATGGAAGGAGCATGTAAGAGGACATGTTAAGTTGTAAAACATTCATGAACGGTGAGTCTACTTTTTACTAACAAATGAGGCTCTTATGCAAGTGCTGTAGGACTCCATTATTGATTAAGGTAGGAGTGTGCTATGAGGAGGTGGATATTGAGGGTATAGAGAGAAAGAGTATACAATTTGTATACATCGCTTGCATGCCCTGTAATAAGCAGGGCTTGGTTCTATATGCTTAACATATGGAAAAAGGTATATGGCCATGAGTGGGAAGATTCCTGTGCTAAGGGAGTCAGGATTGCATTGTATGGAAAGGATTAAGATGTGATGGATGGGAATATATGTGTAGAAACTTGTAGTGGAGAGATGAAAGGAGCCAGGAGAAATGAAACTAAGGATGGGTAAAGAATGTCACAGGGAGTTTGGGAGATATAATTAAAGGTCAGATGATGAGGTTTAGATGGTGGGATGAGAAGGAAGAGTAATGACAGGGGGCAGAAAGGAAATGGGGGCTATGTAGTGATGTGTAGAAGGTGGAGGGGTAAAGTAGTACTGGTACAGGTATGACTGGCTTTCTGTTTTTAGGGCAGACCTGCATATCAAAAGGAAATGGTGGGGAATTTGGCTGACAGAATTTTGGATCAGTTTAATAGGAAACAGGTTTTCATTTTATGAATATAGGAGAAGAGGTCTGTTGGTGCTGAAAACATCCTTCAATTAGCACATGACTGAAGATAATTTGTAAATGAGGTAGGTATAACATTTTGCTAAGGATATTCAGATCTGCATATTTTATGTTTTGATGCTTCATATGTTGTATAACTTGTCCAGGATTCTGTCAAAGGAACATGATATGGATTTGATTTGAAATTGCTACAGATTGTAGCATATACAATGTATAACCTATAAAAAGAACATAAAAAAACTCGTACGAAACAGTAAATGATGCATGCTAATCAGTTTATTCTTGTTACAAAAGTGATTCTTTTCATTCTTCAAAGTGAATGTTTTGCAGGTGCACATATAAACAGAATCAGGCTTGCAAGAACTTGATGTTATTTTAAAGTAATTATTTGGAAGCACCATGTATGTGAACCAAAAGATTTTACTGTCATGAGTTCTGGTATTACTTTGTGAGCTAGGTTTTAGAAACAAACACTCATACATCATTGTTATCCATTAAGGCATTAATAAGCCATAGAACCATCAGTTTCTCTATTGATATTACACAGGTGCATAAAATGCAAACTGCTATGCAATTAATTCCATTGGGACAGTAATGTCAATATATTTTAGAAGCTTAACAGGGGATAAAATTTGCCACCAGTAACATGACTGGGAATAATTCAGCTGCACTTTTAGATTACCCACCTATGCAGCTAGAGAGTTCAAAGAGAGTTAGTTGCTACTCATATAGGATATGCATGCCAGCATAAGTTTGAACTGCGTATGCTGCTGTCTGATAATTGAGAAGGCATGTCTGCTCTTTTCTTCTTTTCAGATATGCACCTACCTCATAAATGGTTGGTAGTGAAGATCAGTACCAACCTTTTTGTGTCGACTAGCACATGCAGAAGCACATTGCTTTAGTTTTCTGACTGACATGCAGATGAGCCATTTTTTTCAAAATGATCTGCCATGGCTGATAAACACTGGTTAAATCCTTTGAAGCTGCCATCATATGGCATCTGCTGGAGCTGGCATGAGTGCACTTGGTTTGGTTGTATATAAACCTGCCACAGAAAGGATCTAGCATGACTAACTTCCATTAAACTATACCAATAAAACTGTAATTTTTGGCCTTCATTTCACAGTTCTGGTTATAATTCATTATTAATTACAGTTCATTACTTGTAATACAAAAATATTTTTTTCTACTGTTTAAAAATATGAGCTTGCTGCAGCTCTGTTGCCAGGTATTTTTGCTTCCCAGTTTTCAGCATAAAATTAATCATTTGTGTCTTGACTGTTTCAACTCTGTGCCACACACACACACACACACACACACACACACACACACACACACACACACACACATATATATATATATATATATATATATATGGGTTCACTTTATAATCTCGAAATTCTGAAATACCGAATTTCAGAATATTGAGATCATAAAGCTGAAACACCACAATACCAAATGCCCATAACCGCGAAATTCAAAATCCCAACACTTACATACACACACTCACATACACACAACTGCCCCCCACATAGAAACAAAACTAACCTACACTAGAAACAAGCAGGGGGGCTTTGCCCCCCTGCACCCCCCATGTGGGGAGCTGTGCCCCCCACACCCCACTACTTATATATTCTAACTCTGAGACCACACAATCACACACACAAAGGCAACTCACATCCACACATTTCACAGCCCCTTGCACACGCACATCACAACCAAAACACACACTAACATACACTACAGCACATAACCTACACACTCATACAAACGTACCTGCACTTACATCCATTCATACACCGCAACACCAGAAGCTCTGAACTTCGGGATTTTGAATTTCGCACTTCTGGTGTTTCGCGATTCCGAGCATTCGGGATTAGAATCTCGGTAAACTGAAATTCAGTATTTCAGTTTTTTGAGATTCTAAAAGGAACCCATTATATATATATATATATATATATATATATATATATATATATATAGATAGATAGATAATAGATACACCTTGCTGACTGTAGCACTGTTTTATTCAAAAGCAAAAACAGTATGTTGTTTCTGTTGGAGGAACAGTGCTTAAAAATGCTCTAGATATTTAATCAACATATTAATTTTGAAAGTTGCTATTCTGAAACCAACATCACATGTTCAAAGCAATGTGATTTTTAAATCACAATTAAAATGTATTGTATGAAGCTCTCCCACAGTTCTTTTTTTATCCAGACATGTTTACCCAGTGCACAATTATACTTACAGCTCAAGACAATATTTTCACTGGCACATGCATATTTTTAAATATTGTACATTGGTCACACTTGAGTTAGATATCACTGCTGTTTAATAACCCAGCATGTTGAAGCAGGATGAGCAATGTTACTAGCGCACCGTCTGCTTAGGGCACTTGGTTTCTTAGCCTACAACCTAGATTGATTTACAACTGGAAGTTGATCTACTTGGAGAACAAACAGATAAGTAATTTGGGGCCGAAGGTAGCATTAATGACTTCAAGGGCATATATTTCGAGAAGTGTTGTTTTACAGCACTGAAGTACATTTAAGTCTTCTTCATGGGTGATGACAGGAGAGACTGGCTGCTAAATGTGGATGAAAAACATTTTCAAAGAGTGGCCCGTGGATTAATTCAATGATTATAGGTTTTGTCTTTGTTTCACATGATGAGTGACAATAACCTGATCCTTGATTACCAGAGTTGTACACTAGTGGGGTCTTGCAGAATGAGGGGGATAGCAATCTTTCTTATCATTTAAAACAAGAAACAAATGTGAGTGTACCACCACGGTCTGAAATGATACTTCAAATGCAAAAACTTTTATTGAAATGCTTTAATTGAAAAAAGATCCCCATTTACTAAAAAAGAACAAACAAGAAGAAATGTATTAGTGCTTTTGGCCGTAGCTTTCTTCAGATCCTATTAAACTAACCAATCACCATGTTTAAACATAAGTGGCAACCGATCTCAAAGCAGATAGAGTAGCCACTCCTTCTACTCCTAAAATCCAATAGCAGTGGGTCTACAGGCAAGCCTTCATTCTCCTCCAATGCCAATCAGAGAATAGACAAGCCTCTTTGCACAACCAGAGGGCTTTCAATAAACTTTGTTCCTTTAAGATCAGCTTTAATGGTATCACCCCTTAAGACTAGGAGAGCGATCAGCTCTTAATTCAATAATCCACTTAGTTTCAATAGTTTGGGTCTTATTACTCATATCAGCACCTCTTTTATTTTCATGAACTTGTTCCAGTGCCATGAACTTAAAGCTGTGTCCGCTATTGTTCATGATATGGCAAGACAGTGCATTGGTAGGAACCTTGTTCCTTATATCTGAAAGATGACAAAATATTCTTTCTTTAAAAGTTTGAGTCATGTTATCAATGTAGAAGGCAGATCATAATTCACAGATGGCAATATATATATTATATTTTTGCTGGTACAAGTAACATAACCCCCAAAATAGTATGTTAATCCTGTAAAGGGATGTCTGAAAATATCGGTGGTTTTAATAAAATCACAAGCTTTATAAAAAAACACATTTAGAGGTACCTGTTTTGATGATATTTCTGCTCTTATTCACATTCCGTTGGAAATCATCTTTAGAGCAGAGAAGTCTTTTTAAGTTTTTACGATTTCTAAATGCAAACCTAGGAATTTCTTCCACAATCTTCTTAAGATTCTCATCAGAAGTCAGGATGGGCCAATATTTCCTGATAGTATCACATAGTAACGCTGTATCTGTACTGTATGTAAGAGTACATCTCAGTGGATTAGCAGCATGTCTTTTATAAGTCTTTTCCTTAATCCATTCTTTAGGGAAATGCGGACAGCCTTTCTTCTTCGTTAGCTCCATAGCATCATAGTGACCCATTAATAGATCTATCATTTAAAACAACAGATAATTCTTAAAGGATTCTCAGACACTGAAAATAATTTAAGACTTTTATCTTTAGTTAAGATTTAATCGGAAATCTTTCTTATCAAGTGATGTACACCCTGGTTTAGAAGTTGCATAAGTCACATGTCTTAAGGGTTGTAAGGAGCAAGTTTGTTTCCCTGTATAGAAAATGCATGGACACTGTATATACAGCTGTATGTATTTCTACTTATTTGTTTAAGCCAAATAATAATGCAACGTTATATATGAACTTGATGACATCCAGTTTATATGCTGCTTGAGTTATATGTGGAGTGGGACAGGTTACACCCAATGGATTTTGTGTTGCATTTCCTTGCTTATCTCTGCGCACTAGGTGGGCAACATTTTGTTTCAGATGGCTGGATGTTTTGAAACTATGACTGAGTTTAAAAAAAATAGCAAAGAAAATCAAGGTCTCTCCTTTGACCCCCACATCTCTGTGAGGGGGAGGAAAGAATCCTTCTACCTCGTTCAACTTATCTTTTGTTGTATCTCCTCAGTGTCCAAAAAAATGATAGTCCTACTTTATTCATCCATAATTAGGCTGATGATTGAGTGTAATGTACTGTTTAGCATGTAACTTGCTAGGTACCTAAACCAGCTTGAGTAACCTCAAATTTTCCTCACCAAAAGATATCGGGTCTCAGTACCCTTAGCTATGCTGATAGAGTAAATGAGCTGTCCTTTTACTGATTGTCATAACTGGCTCCAGAGGGGTCATCTTTGCTTAGCCTTCTGTGCTGTGAATGGCCAAGTACTATTTGAACTTCTTCACATAAGTAGAACCACAGGTAAGGCAAATGCCAAGTCTAGAGACCTAAACCAGTGGTACCACATTGACAAAACCAGATAGCATGATAGATAACTAACCCACAATGTATTCCATTTCTGTAATAGGCTGCCACTAGCAATCAAGCATAGCTCTTCCCTAACAACCTTTAAAACCAGTTTAGGAGACTGGATGGGTGACAACAAATTTTCTCCAGAGGTATGTGGGGAAAGTCCCCCACATATATTGGGTAATGTGGCTTCTTGATGGTCTTACTGGCCTTAAGCTTAGTGTGACCCATGAATCTAGAAACATTATTTACTACAAGAAATAGAAAGCTGGTACACTTTAAACTCAAGCAGCACATACATTCTTATTGGAACACATAGTACAGTGGCTGTCTGAGCACATTCTTGAATGAAGAGGACAGTATGTCAATTCTGCTCATCTAGTTTTCTGATCACGAACTCTTCATAACATTGCAGGCTATTTGATGGTAGCTAAGGGTTATTTTAATGGAACTTGGTTTACCATAGCTATATTTCAGTTTTCCAGGCTCAACCCTAAAATTTAATTGGTCACTACTGATGCATTATTTTTCCAGTCCAGAAATAAATATAAAATTGGTGAGATTTTATTTGCATGAAGGACCAAAATGAAAGAGCCCATAAATAAACTTGGCAGTCGGCCATAGAGAATATGTTAGAGAGAATGATGAAGAACAAGGAGCTTGTTGATGGGGTTACATGTTTCAGAAATTAGTCTCCCTTGTTCAGGAATCAAAAGTCACAAAGGTTTACATTAGAACTGACAGGATGTATCAGTTGGTGTCCTTGGTACACAGGATCCAGATGCCTGATATGGCCTCTGTGGTTAATTTAGTCCTTCTCATGTCAGCATGCTTTCTCTCTGACTCTAAACTAAATGCAGTCCTCACTGAATACTTTTTGACTAAACAAAGTAAAAAAAAAACATTCAGCAGGGTAAAGGCTGATATAAACAAAATATTACTAACAGTTAAAAATATAAAAAACAAAAAAGAAACACTAGCTAAAGTTTTTAAATATCTTAGTAACGCTATTTACTCTACCAGCTGAGTCGTCCTGTTTTTCTTTCCTTCAGGCATCAACAGTGATTGTTAAATAAATTATCTCAGTAACTCTGTCATGACTTTTGACATTCATTTCATTTCCTCCACTTCTGCAATAGCTAGAATGAATAAGTGAACAAGTACCCAACCACAATATTAGAAGCATACAGTTCCCCATATAGGTGTTAATTATAGTAATTGTGGGTGTGCTGTCTCCTGTCTTGTATTTTTGGAATACTTGTGTGAATTCTTTCCAGTCCACTAATTTATTTTTTGCAAATTAGTTTTGAAACACATCCTCCACAGTTACTGTTAAAGATTTCGACTAGAGCATGATAAGGCTTTTCTGTTCTCTGATGTAAGTACTAAATTAGCAAGTATGTCTGCTAGCCTTTTATGCTGTCTTTGGTTGATTAAACTCCAGGGGATTTTCCATGAACTTGTTATTCCATGTGATGACATTTCATGAGATGTAATTTACACAAAATATTGCAATGTTTCATAATACATTTTCACATGCGGACCTGTGTTTCACTTGATTTCATTTTTATATCCCTCCTTACTGTTTTCTCAGAATGATATATTTCTGCCAAAAGTTATTTTTTAACTTGCATGAAAGTGTTAAAGTGTTATTTAATAATATTACTTTTTCAGGTCACTTCAAAGCTGTATGTCAATCCTGCAGATTCAGCAAAAGATATTTTTTGTTAATGACTTTTGAATTAATTCTTGCTGCCCTTACATAAACAGTAAATAATTAACTCAGTCATATAATCCCAAGACAGAGTCTTGTACAGCTAGATCGTCTGGGACATGGACGGATGACATTCCTCTGCAATGGTATTACAGTATTACAATCCAATGAATAGATCACACGTTGCCATATACAATTAATCACTACTGATTATATGAAAATGACAATTGCTCCCTTTTTCAGAGTACAGATAGTAATTTCTGAGCCAGGTTTTCCATTATGCCATCAATATAAAGCTAAGAAATGCTTCAGTAGTATTTCTGCATACATTGAAAAATAAAAACACAAAATCACTTTAAAACAGAGGTTGAGTGATTTAAGACCCACAGACTGGAATGTGCATTGGCATGGGCAATATAGCAGCATACAGACTAAGGGTAAAACAAAGAATAAGATCAAGGGAAACCTAACATCTGTTTCAAAATATTTGAGCACATCTTAGGCAAACACTAATTCTGAGGAATTAATAAGAACAGACACTAAGTGGAAATGGTAAAAATCAGTATACTGAGAAATGCAGTCAGGGTAGTAAGGCCACATACAGAACAAAATGTATGAATATGAGTGCACAAAATCTAGGCATGTTGCTTAATGATGCACTGTGCTTGAAAAAGTAACAAAAGAGAACTATCATGGCATTCACAGAAATATGTTGCCCAAAAAAAAAAAAAATACGACAGACTAATAAAGAAAATATACTAGGTTACTTGTAGAATCTGAAGAAAGATGGAAGAGAAGACAAATGAGGAATTTTTCTTTATATTAAGGAAAATGACAAAGCAAACAAAGAAAAAGATAAATGATGAGAATAAAGGGCATTGTAGGAAAATCTTGAAATTAAATCTAATAGCAATACATGGTCATTGTTTGCAGATGTACTCTCATCTCAGCTTTGAAAACAAACAAGACACTATAAATGGTAGAGAAAGTAAAAAAAGATATAGGATCAAAATGGTAACTGGGGCAATTTAGTAGCAATCTCTTTTAATAGCAGAGCCATGATTGCTTAGCACAGACCATATACATCAGGCAACTTGATAGTACAAATGACTCAGAAAAATAAAATCTTGTATCTTACTTTGATAAGAAGAAAGGAGATGACAAAATCGGGAATTGTGCTGCAATCTGATTAAAAAAAGCCAGCAAACATTGTGACTTACATTAATGATAGGGATTTATCAAGGTGAACAGTGTACCTGTACGACACTAATGCTGAGTGGGCATGTTGTGGTAATTATGGCTGAAACAGACACTGGGTGATAGAAGCACAGTTAGGAAAAAGTTGCATAAAAAAAAAAAAAACAAAAAAAAAACAGATGGACATTGTTAACAGTGGGTTCAACACTATAATCGGTTACTGGAGGAACCAGGCCACTGTAGTGCACATGGCTAATGGTCATGACAGCATTAGAAAACCATCACTCTGTGTCCAAGTACATACATCAGCACACAATGCTACATCTGTCAACACAATACCACAACACAGAGCCTCGAGACCATGGCATACAGCCACAGATAAACCACAACAAGGAGGAGCAAGAATGTGGGTGTGGATAACAAAGGGTGCAACCTGTTCTGTGTCATAATGCACTAGCAAATTTATTTATCATATCTTTACTGGGAAAGTCTGCACTGGGACAGAGCCCATTTTCAGCAGAGGCCCAGGGAGAAACACTCCAGACACGTCTTTAGAATGTGAGAGGAAATCAGAGCATCTGGAGGAAATCCATGCCAACTCTGCACAGAAGGCACTCCAACCAAGAATCAACCCAGAGAATCCCTTGGTGGAAGTGACAATGTTAATCACTGCACCACAGCACCATCCAATGCTGTTTAATGTCCTTATGCAGGAAATATGTGAAAATGTTTCTCTTCTGTTCCCTTTTGAAGAAGCAATTATGGACAATGCATAGGTATACTAAAGGAGAAACATGGAATGTCTGTGCACACGGGCTCACATTACTGCATTACATACCTTACAAGAGAATGTTGCACAGTAGCACTGTCATACAACAGGGTGCTTTTCATTTTTTTTTCTTCACTGTTAATTTACCATGGAGATGGTATGTGTATGTGTGTGCATATGTAGATATATATATATATATATATATATATATATATATATATATATACATATAGGTCTACTTCTGTTCAACAAAAACACATTTCTTTGACGAACAGAAGTATGAATCCATTTTAGCGAAAGTGCACTTAACCAAAAGTGCACTTTTACGAAAATCAGTTAACCGAATCACGATACAGTGGGCATAAGGGAATATATATCCATTTCTCCACTGTAGTGCGATCTCAGAGTTACTATGTATAAGTATCAGGGATGTGTTTTACTTTGCCGGACACACCTCTGGTATTTATATATAATAACTCCCAGAATGCACTGCAGTGGAGAGAAGGATATATTTCCTTATCCCCACTGTACTGTGATTCGGTAGTACAGTGTTTTGTTTTCTTTTATTGCCGGTTCAATGAACTGGTGTTTGCTATAGTGCAATTCATGAAAGTGCACTTTCATTAAGTGCACTTTTGCTAAAATGGGTTCTCCCCTGCAAAAAAAAAATGACTTTTTGGTGTTTTAAGTGTTTTGGCTCACCTTTTTAGTATGCAAGTTGCAATGAATAGTGAGCAGAAAAAATAATGTTTGCAATCATGTAGGGAAACCGATTCTTGTTTATAAGTGTATAACTTGTGTCACATTATGCATGCTACAGGTGACATAAGTCACTGGGATCACACTGGTTTCATATGTTTCTTGGATTCACATATTTCACTAGCTGAGTGTCCAGCACAGTGAGTCAACAAAGAGTTATTGTTAGCATGATGAAGACATACTGTCAGCATGGGCTGATAATATAGTGGGACTGCCAGCAAAACTTCAGGATGAAGGACTATGGATATATTAAGACATCGAGACCCCTGTGAAGGTTGCTGCTTAACACCCACTTTTCCTCACTGCAGCCTGAAACACCATACACATGGGAAATACCCACATGAGTTCCTCCTGTGTCTAGACCAAATGCAGCTTCCGTTATGCACACTACCATTGATGTGAGCAGACTCACCATAGTGAACAGCTGCATGAGAAGATGATACAAGTTAATCCGTGACTCATATTCTGTAACTATTACTTGTGCAGCACTTGGATCAGCCACAGATGTGCATATGACTGATCTAGGCACAAATAGTTACTCTGCACAGAACTGTTGAGCTGAGCTAGTAAGTAAGCTCCATGACATGAAACAGGGAATGCATCCACTGCACACAAACCTTGAGTATTGATGCAGTGGGTAGATATTGTTACTGAGGTCACTGCTGGTGAATGTTGTCTCATTAAATGCATCCAGTTTAAAAATCCTAAAAAAACACAGAAACTCACAAATGCATTCCTGTCTTCATGAACTCATGGAAGGACATTATTATCAAATCTGTGATGTTTTTTTTTTTTTGGGGGGGGGGGGGCTCAGCAGCTAGTGATATTGTTTCTATGAATGGCCAGTAGCCTTATGTGTTTTATTTATTTTGGCAAACTATGAATTTAATTAACAGTCTGGAAATTGACTAATTGTTTTAATACTGAGTATACTAAGACAATTTGCACTGTTTCTAGCTGATTTTAGTGACCTTGCTTTGAACTTAAATTGCTGTTTTTGTTTTTTTTTTTCAGTCCTTTAGGCCCAGTTGTAACTTGGAAAGCATCTCCCTGTTTGTTAAGGTCCATATTGTTACTACAGAGATGCCCAGAGATCCATAAATGGAACTAATTGAACTCCAGATCACTTAAAATATGACAAACTATCATTTTACAGATTGTTAAAGGCCGCACTCAGTATCTTCTGATAATCATGCATGCAATAAACTTCTTGTAAACAAAAACTCCAATATATTTGAATACTTCAACTATTCTTCAATAAACTGTAGCACCTATACCTCTAATGAAAGGTATGCTAAGACGTTTTTAGATTTAATAAACAGAAACTCCATGAACCAGACAGTTAACAAACCCAAAAGAGGGTCTAATATTCTTGATCCAGTCCTTAAAAATATATCCTCTTCATGCACTATTCCTAAGACATCTCCTTCCCTGGTTAAGTTAGACCATGAACTATTGACTCTCACCTATACAATTTCCAAAGTCCCTACAGATACTATCTTGGAATTTAAGTAAATATAGTAATTTCGTTAAATTCTCTGACAAAGTTTCAGAACAAGCTCATAGCAACATCAGCTCTGGCAGTGACATAGCAGGTAGGTTCACAATGGAATTTTAAGCCAGTTTATACAAATGTATGGAGCTTACATTCTTAACAAGAGCAAAATATAAAATGGGAAATTCAAAAACAAACCTCTTTTGTGGTCCAGTAAAAAAAAAAGGTTTTACAATAAACGAAAATAATTAATTAGATTATACATTAGGTCCAAAAGGCCTTAATATCAATGATAGTATCAGAAATATTGCTAAAATATTGAAACAAATGCTATTATGTCTACTAAAAGCAGTAGAAGTTATTAAACATTATAAATGTTTCTTCACCTATGTTAAGAATCTAGGGAAATACTGAACATTACTCTGAACTTCTTCAACATAGCATCATTTGATTGGACCTGATCGACATTAGTATACTAACATCAAATTCAATGCTAATTTTTGCACAGATGCTTCTTTTCAAAGTCCACATATTCCTTGTTGTGTCTTTCGGCTTTTCCTGGTTAGGGGTCACCACAGCTAATTATTGGCAGTAGATTTTTACGTGCCGAGTTGCCAGCTCTGACGCACAACCTTCAATGAAGGTACGCCCATTCACGCATGTCTCCACACAGAAGACGCTTTAGCTGAGAATCGAACAGGACAACGTCTTACTGTGAGACGACAACGCTACTGCAGCAAAGTCCACATATTCCTAAATTCCTTAAAATGCATGTTATCACAAAACAATGTATACTAGAGACTTTTACAAAGATTAAAAAAAGTACTTGTTATATGCTGCCTAATAATATACCAGGTTGGTAAATAAACAGCACTAAACATGCACTGACAGAGCCCCTCTACAGACTGTTTACCCTAAGCTTAGGTACAGTTTTTTTTTCCTTAACAGGTTTTTTTTCCCTATAGTTTGATGCCTAATCCTATCATAGTCCCCAAGAATTATAGACACATCAGCATCATGAATCTCATCTGCAAAGCTATGGCCTGTGTTATAACTGAGCTTATAGGCTATTTTGTCAAATATCACATTAGACTTGATCCACACCAGTGTTTGGGATTGTCATGGGAAGATCCTGCCTAAACAATATGGTTAACTTCTTCAAGAGGGTTACAGAAGCTGTTGACAGTGGTCATGCTCTTCACACAATGTTTCTTGGCTTGGCCTGGCTAAGGTGTTTGACACCATTCTCCATGCTGGCATTCAAAGTAAACTTAACAAATAAAAAAAAAAATAGATTGTTATGTGGTAAGATGGAAAGCAAACTGCATAAAAGATAGAACCCACACAATGCAACTTTCAGGTGCCTCATCAGAAAGTATAACCTTAAGTAGTGGTGTCCCCCAGTGCTCAATGTTGTGACTCCTCCTTTTTAACCATTACCTCTGCCTTGACAGCTGCAAACAAGGCAAGTCTCCCTCTGATACTCTAATTCTTCATGAAGAATACATACATACATGCATACAAATATTTCAAGCATGGGCATTAATGCCCTTATAGCTTGCTAATATACCAAAACACTTGTTCCCAAGTGTCCAGGCTGCTCTTAAAAATATCTAAACTGGTACTTGCTTTAATGTAATTTGGTAGTCTGTTCCATGCATCAGCTACTCTGTCAGCGAACCAATTAGTACAGTTCTCATTCATATAGAATCTCCTACATAGGCTGTCTGATGATTCTCTAGTACTTTCTGTTAACCCCAAACATTCCCAGAGATCTTCTTCTTCTTTCAGCTTCTCCCATTAGGGGTCGCCACAGCAGATCAACTGTTTCCATTTCTTCCTGTCCTCTGCATCTTGCTCTGTCACACCAACCACCTGCATGTCCTCTCTCACCACATCCATAAACCTTATCTTAGGCCTTCCTCTTTTCCTGTTACCTGGCAACTTCATCCTTAGCATCTTTTTCCCAATATACTCTGCATCCCTCCTCAGCACATGTCTAAACCAATGTAATCTTGCCTCTCTGGCTTTGTCTCCAAACCTTCCAACCTGGGCTGATCCTCTAATATACTTATTCCTAATCCTGTCCATCCTCGTCACACCCAGTGCAAATCTTAACATCTTCAACTCTGCCACGTCAAGCTCTGACTCCTGCCTTTTTGTCAATGCCACTGTCTCTAACCCATATAACATAGCTGGTCTCACTACCCTCTTGCAGACCTTCCCTTTCACTCTTACTGGTACTCGTCTGTCACAAATCACTCCTGACACTCTTCTCCACCCACTCCATCCTGCTTGTACTCTCTTGTCTCTAAATGCCCTATATACTTGAATAAGGTCTCCTCTTAGATATCTATAAGAGACACTGTACAAGTTCAGATATTGTAGTTTTTCATAATAATGTAAATTTTCACATCCATGGATGCTCTTGGTATATTTCTGCTGTACTTTTTCCAGTTTACTCATGACTGTTTTCTTACAGGGTTTCCATATTGTTATTCTATACTCAAGTTTGGGTCTAATGTAACTAACAAACAATGACTTCATAATTTTTGATTTCCTAGACTTTATAAATCTTTTTATACAACCTATAGTTACATAACTATCATTAACCAATTGGTTGATATGATTAGAAAAACTCATAGCTGAATCTACCCATATACCCAGGTCCTTAAATGAGTCTACAGTTTCAATCACTCTGTGCTGTATTAAATATTCACCTTTCAGTTTATGTCTCCCGAATCTCATATGTTTAGTTTTTGATGTATTTATCAGCGTATTATTCTCCTATGCCCAAATGGTAAATTTAATCAAGTTATTTTGCAGACATGTCTTATCTGTAACACATGTAATCAGTTTACCCAATTTCAGGTTTTCTGCATATAGACTGTAGAACACCTCAGATGAAAAAGTTAGGTTTGAAAGATACAATCTAAACAATTAAGGGCCTACGACAGAGCCTTGTGAGACACCCTGACTGTAACCAAGGATTTTTCCTGTCCAGTTGCTGTATGATACTTGCCATGTTTTATTTGTAAGCCATGAGGCTATCCATCTTATCAAGAGTACATCAATACCTAGTTGTACTAATTTATGATTAGTGTTTTGTGCATGACTGCGTCAAATGCTGAAGTTAAATCTATATAAATTACATCACAGCAGATTTTTTAATTCATAGCTGTATTATATTGTTATAGAAAATCATGTTACAGGTGGTAATAGAACTATTTTCAACATATGCATGCTGATATAGGGTTTTAAGCCCCAGCCTATCCAGTTCTGACAATAACTTATCCAATATTAACTTCTCCATTATTTTTTCACAACATGAATGTAGACTTAAGGGTCTATATGATTCTGGGTTTGTCTTACTCCCCTTTCCCTTAAAGGAAGGTTTAATAATTGCATGTCTCCAGTCTTGAGGAATCTCCCCATATTTATACGACCTAGTGAATAACAGATATAATGGTACCATCATTTTTTCTGAAGTGTTCTCAGGTCATTGTTACTAATTCTGTCTCCTCCCTGTGCTATGTTTGGATCCAGTTTGGACATCATATGATGATGGGATGGGTTTTAAATAATGTGGAGTATTCAAGGGTATTTCATTGATGAAGTCTGTTTATCACAGACGAAAGCACTAATCGTGGTTGTTTTAGTGAATAAAGTTGTACTACTTGCCATTTCTAGGTCCTGCTGCTTTTTATTGTGGATTTTACAGTTCATTATTGGTGTTTGTGAATTTCAACGGTTTGTTTAAATATAAGCATAGACCAAGTACTTGTAATTATGCTCAAATGCACAACAATCTCTCTGAAAAGGCTTTACTTTAAAATTGAAAATGAACACTGGGGACAATTCAGATAGTTTGAAAAGATTTAGTTAATGTGAAAAAGTAGTACATTGTGAAAAAATTTTGTTGTTTTAGCCTTTTCATGCATCTTAACACTTTGGAAATTATTTTGAATACTTTTGTATTTATTTTGACTACTCTTATCAGTATGTCACACTTTTGGACATTTCGTTTATCTTGATAATTATTTCAAATGTTGTGGATGCTTCACCAAATAAGTGGTGTCTAAAAAAATCATTTAAATGAGTTTAAGTACCTTTGAATAACTGCTAACCCATTTGTAAGTTGGCTTCTGTATATTCCTCCACTTCTAACTGCATGCCTCATGGTTTGCAAGCTGCTTAAACTTCGGATCACATTCTGACATCATGTTGCATGTCTCGTATTCAAATGAGACACTGAGGCACTGTGATGGGTTCAAGTTGTTTACTGTACATAACCACATCAGGAGCTGTTACTGGAACATGTACATTCACTCTGACTGACTATACAAAATGACACTGATCTTGTATGTGCTCAGTAACTTATATGCACGTGCTGTCTAGCTATAGTGGCTGACTAGATGTAATACACACAGTAATCTACAGCTGACCTCCTCACATCCAAACATCCCCACAGCTATGGAAGGCATGACTTATGGAGGCAAACTAGGTGGTTGTTGCAATGTTTCTCATAGAAGCACATATGGAGGCAAAATTGGCTAGCAGTGACCTCACCATATTGACTGCTCTCTGTCCCTATTAAGTACAAGTGATGCACATAATTCCTAAATCCATGGAGAGCTTCAACCATCACCGTATTGTTGTGGGTAGCACATGGCTATGCCTGTATCTTAAACCTGAGTAGCTGCTGGTTAATGCCAAGTATTATAGCCATATCACAGATGGAGTTAGAGTTATGTCTACGAATAATGCTCTCATATCTATCCCCTATGGTGTATAATAAAGTTGCTGTGCATGTCAGATGCTGTATGCACAGAGTACACAGGTGGACCACATGAGGAGCTTTCAGATAAAATACGTCCGTTACATCCTGGTAAGGCTATATGCTCAGCTGGTACCACTAGTGTCCTTTTGTAATGGTGGATATGGGTGACCCCTTCCATCCCCTGTAGTGTTGCAGACAGTTCTGCTGTGTTATTGGACAATGCCACCTGCTTGCTGCTGTCATCATCAGTCATAGATACCCTGCTGATATCAGCCCTATATATTCCAGTTGTAATGGATCCTCCACTAGTGGAACATATGAAAGCAGGAACACATATGACAACAAAGTTGTCTCAAACACATATGCCCCTTTAACCCCTGTGGCACTTATAATACTACATATTAAATATTACAGCTATAAATTCAGAAATGTACATTTACATGCAGGGATTTGCAGCTGAAGGGCAGACAAAATTAGAAAGACAGACATGTGGGTGGAGCTTGGTCTATCCTTGTGCTCAAATAAAGTAGAGTTTGCTACACTGTACTAAAATGGAAACTACCCATCTGGTGCTCCCTTAATGAGAAACAGGTGGTTGGTGCCAGCCAAATTCCCACATCCTAATGAGACACTTTCCCATGTCTGGTAAATGAGACAAAATCCCTTCAGCTCTGGTGAGACGCTTAATGACAATGGACCATCCCTTGTGTTGCATCTGTCTGTTGCAATGTCCTGTGTCACTTGAGTGGCACTGACTATCAGTAACTCTTCATCAACCTTGTTGCAGAGACCTGTTATGGTTACCTACAGCAATCACTTCCTGTACTAATCCCTACCATATTTTGACTCCTTATGGCCTGCATGCAGCATGATTTCCCAAGCGGTATCTTCCATGTGAGCAGAGGGCAAGCAATAGCATTAATTTGTCCTGAGTGATATTTTCCAGAAAATGCCAGTACATATATCTATCTATATCTACATCTATATCTGTATGTATATCTATATCTATATCTATATCTATATCTATATCTATATCTATATCTATATCTATATCTATAGCTATATCTATATTTATATGGTTTAAAATCAAAATGTGTAAATGCAGTTCGACGGAAACAGGTTGGTCAAACATGTTTTTTACCACTGCCCGTTATGTCGATCTGAAAATATATGACTTTATATTAGTGAAAGTGAGTACACATCCTTTAATATGAAGTAGACATTTTGAATTGAGATCTCGGTACAGTGCGGATTACGAAATGTTCCCTGTTCCTCACTGTAGTGTGATCTCAGATTTGGTATATATAATATGCAGGGGTGTGGGGTGTGCTGGAGGGGCTTTCCCCTCTATAAAAATGTTAACAGTAACATGGACTTTTGACACTGGAACTTCCTGTGTTCGAATGTCGATTGCCGTGGTTACCATTTCAGACATTTTTGGTAATCTGGTATTACCAAAGTCAGATAAACAAGTCAGTAATTTTGTTTAAAACTGTTTTCAGTTTCAACATTTTGATAGTAAATAAATATATATATATATATATATATATATATATATATATATATATATATATATATACATATATAGATAGATAGATAGATATAGATATAGGTACAGGTATATGTATGTAAATATAGATATATATATATATATATATATATATATATATATATATATATATATATATATATTTGTATGTGTGTGTGTATATATATATATATATATATATATATATATATATATATATATTTACAGAGAGAGAGAGATGTAGATAGATATAAATAGAAATGTATATATCTATATCTATATATATATATATATATATATATATATATATATATATATAAAATTAATCCCGCATCTTAATACCATGTTTAACCACAGCCTCACCTCAGGCTATGTACCTACAGAGTGGCACACAACAACAGTCATCCCACTCCACCAAGGAGGTGCCACCATTGACCTCGGCAACTACCACCCCATCAGCCTGACGAGCCTAGTCTGTAAGACCATGGAGCGCATCATTATGGAACTCATAAATAAAGACATCAGGAACCTACAAACTCTAGACCCTACCCAGTTTGGGTTCGTAAAGGGACGTTCATGTCTCCTCAATCTGGTTGACTTTCTCGAAAAGGTCACTGAGGCAATAGATGAAGGGAAGGTGGTCCACACAGCATACCTTGATCTTGCCAAGGCCTTCGATACCATTCCACACTCGGGAATTATAGACAAACTCACTAACCTATACATAAATCCCTACGTAACAAGATGGGTTGCCAATTGGCTCACAGATAGAACTCATTCGGTGAGAATAGGGAATGCTAGATCAGACTCCAAACTTCTGACTAGTGGAGTACCACAGGGCTCAGTATTGGGACCCCTCCTGTTTGGCATCTATTTCTTCGAGGTACAAGCAAACACAGGGGGATTATGGCTAACAAAGTTTGCAGATGACTGCAAACAGGGCACCATAAATGTGTTAAAAATTTTAAAACCATTGGGAGGAAGAATATATTTTTAAAAACCAATGGTACCAGTTCATTAGTTGTTACATCAGAATTTTGGATGATATATTTATTTTGTGGACTGGTATCGTGGATGAAATTGTAATGTTTTTGGAACATCTTAATAAGTCTAGTACATATTTAAAGTTCACACACAACTACAATAGTACTAGTATCCCATACCTTGATACCTATGTTTATTCTATAAATGGGGGTTTTAAATCCAAAATATATAAAAAGGAGACTTTCAGTAACACATACTTAAAATTTTCCAGTAATCACCCAAGGAGTCAGAAGAAAAGTATAATCAAGGGACAATGTATTAGAGCTGCCTGGATGACTTCTGATTATTCAGAGATGGTGACAGAGATTGAATATATAGGAAATATGTTCAGAGAGAGGGGATACCCTAAAGAAATTATTAATGATGTCACTGGGTATGTAAAAAGAGAATGGGGGAAAATATATAAGCCTTTGCTGGGTGCAGATAATGATATTAGTAATGGACCCACCAACACAAAAGTTACGGACATGAATAAGAAATTCAATAGAGCCTGTATACTACAGTTTAATCCTTAAGTTAAGGAAGTGAAAAATATTATACATAAGAATTGGAACATTTTGAGATGTGATGAAGGGGTGCACAACAAATTAGGGGACGAACCCCATTTTGTTTACAAAACAGGATTGAATTTGAAAACAAAAATTCAAACCAGTGACAAATATAAGGAAAACATGAATCATAGGACAGAAGGTACAAGCAAATGTGGACACTGTAAACAGTGCTATGCAATAAGTGAAGACCATACCTTTACTTTGGATAACATTAATAAAACAGTGATTAGATTTAAAAAGGGTAATTGTCAGACCCAACATGTGGTGTATTTAGCTACCTGCACCAACTGCCCTAGTTTTTATGTAGGAAAAACGGATAGGAGACTCAGGAATCATATATACGACCACCTGTACTGTATTAAAAAAAAAGACACAAACAATGCCCTGTATAGACATTTGGAAGTTAGTGACATTTGGAATACTTTTAAATTCGCCATATTAAAATGTGTCAAGATCGACCCCAGAGGAGGAGATGTGAAAGCTAAACTGGGGGAGAGAGAAGTGAAATGGCAAATCTTACTGAATGCAGCTACCCCCCCCCCCAGGATTAAATGACTGTATTTCTACCAAATCCCTATTAAGAGCTTGAAAGGGGTATGTATAGCTGTATTTTTAACAACACTAATAACAGGTGTTAGTATCAGGATTTTACTAGTTAAAACATTATTGTTTCCCATAGTGATATATTGTATATAATTTTAATGGTTTTAACATTTTTAACACATTTACACCTTTGTGTACTTGTTTTTAATGTTTTATAACTGAAAACTTGATTGTGATTATATATTTTTAAATTACTATTTATATGTATTTGCACTGTTAGATTGTAGTAATTTAAAATTGAATTGATGAATATTAATGAGCTTAATTAATGCAGTTACATGATTGAAAGATTATTCTTATTTAAATTTTGTTGTTCTTGGATATGGTGTTCTGAGGAAGTCTACCGTGAGTAGATGAAAGCGCTAAACCTGATGTTAAAATAAATGAATTTCTTTATTCAGCTCCAGTTTTATTTTTTGGAACCTGACAACGCTGTTTTACCAGTAGATTAATTAAGTTTTGGTTGACAATTGTTGGAATTTACAATCACACACTTACATTAACCCAACCCGTAACTTTCCACCGCATCACTGAAAACAGCGAAGCCACAACAACGGCCAACCAAATTCTTTCCCTAGGAAAGAATTCGGTTTTGTGCAGCTTTGCTGTTTTCAGCATTCGCGATATTGGGTTCGATATTAGATCATTCGAAATTCTGTCGTTTCAATGATCTAATATAGACCCGATAGATACATGCAGTATTTCCAGATACAACTCACTGCATCAAGCACAATTTCTTTTAAGAGCACAGTGGGAACACATTCAGTCCTGAGGCTCAATTTCCCTCTCTCTCTCTCTCTCTCTATGCAGGCCCCAAATAAGACTCCCCCCTGAAAGAGTTGTAGAGTTGAGCCATCAGACGAGTGTTCCAAGTCAGTGCTCTGTGTCCCTTCTCCAAGTAGCTAATACACACACTCTTCAAATTTGATTTTCACACAGATTCACCAGCTATGCCCCCTCTACCTAGACTATAGGTTAGATACTACAGCCAGAGCACTCCAAATCCAGCTACTCTAAGGGTACTGATTTATACTGAGAAAAATTAAAACTTATACAAATGGTAATATTTAACCAATGCAGCTATCAGGGGCAGCCACAGTGTCACCAAATAAATATAAGTACTCTCACAGGTTAAAATATTCTCTAAAAGTCCAGCCACAATGAATATGTATATATATATATATATATATATATATATATATATATATATATATATATATATATATATAGTTAATATATTTAATAATTAATAATAAAATAACATGGCACTACTACATATCTGTTTACAATAAACACCAGTGTTTCAATCACAGGAAATATTAAAAATGACATCAATAGAAAGATTCACACAGATGCAGAAAAACAATACTTAACTAATCTCACTATATTTTCCTAACTTATCTAAAGAATTACTGTCCCCTAGTTTAGGTGAGTGATCCTTCTTTATCAGGTTTAAAAAGCAGACTGCCCTGAAACTTCTGTCTCATCTAGTATTAAAACATTTTTTTTCAGTGCTGGAGTACAGAATGACATCACATGCATCTAGTCACCTGACTTCTGGTTCCCACACTTCCTCTTTTACTACAAACTGAACCAGAATCTAGCACATATGTGTCACCATACACACAGGTAGAGCTTTGCTGAGATGTGTTATAGCATTTGGAAGCTATAAAACCATTTCAGAAACTTCCACCCTTGCAAAGGAGCAATTATTTCACCTCTAAGGACAGTACAGTAGGACTCCTACTCCTGTTTTTTACAGATATTTTGTCTCTGGCTGCAGGCAGAACTGTAAGATACAATCTCTATGGCCTAAAGTATGCAATTTAATTTCAGACTATTTTTTCAGAGTTAGCTAAACTGAGATTAACCACTTCTTTTCCAGTATCATCTGTTACAATATATTCATTTCAACAGTTATTATCTGACATATAGGTGCATTTCTCTTCTGTCCAGCAGAACCCACTGTTGGTACATTTTTAAAACAAGTAGCTTACAAATACATTTTCAACACAAGTATCAGTGCAAATCAGTTTGATATACAAATGACATATAATTCTTTACAAAACTCCAGCTGGCTATGCTGGCATATATTGCACATCCACTGCCTTATTTCTCCTGGCATAGCTAACAATACCTCACATCACCACGACTATATTTCAAATATTGTCTGCAAAAATGATCTGCTATAATCTCTTTGTATTGTTCTCCCAATCAATGCATTTTTGAAGCTTCTATCACCAAGTTTCCACTGAAAAGAAATATTGCATGACTCAGTCAGACCTTCCCAGTAACAAAATGCAAATAAAATAAATGTATTTACCTGGGATTGATACATGTAATTCGGTGGTTGTGTATGTTATGCTTTTTATGCACATACATTCAGTTGCAGGCCCCCATGCACCTGCTTGTCAGCTACAATTACTGCTTTACCCAGGCTCAACCATTTCTGTGCTTCTAACAATAGAAACAGCCTCCTTCATACTGCTGTGCACTGCATCCTATCAATTATAGGATACAACCATGATTCAATATGTTGTCCTGGAAGCCTAAACTCCCCATGGCATGCCCTTCACAAGATTTCCCTTGTACATGGTTACTGCCGATAGCCACAGTCAAATGATGTATAGTACCATGTCACCATCATGGATTACAAGTTACACATGCGTAACAAAGTCTGCCTCATAGTGATTGACATGAACCATACAGTGCAATATTAGTGACATACAACAATACCACAGTGCAGCTTTACATTGTATAACACCTGATCCTGAAAATATGCATTCATGTGCAAGAGATTATTAGTTTGTTCCTTGAGTGGGACTCACTGATATGCAATGACTTTTTAAAGCACTATGGAATAAAAGGCTCCATCTTGGAGTGCAAGGAAGAGCAAATTGTGCTTGTCCTTCCAGGACAGAGACTTGGAGTAGCACATTTGGGGCAGTATGATGACTCCTTATGTAAGATGGATGCCTGTCATGAGCTTGCCAGGATGATGAGTGATACTTTGGGATCACCCATTCTGTTGAGCGGTGTGAGGACTGTTACAGTAATATGAGGCAGTGCCACCATTACCTGCTTCACTGATGAGAGGCAGAAGTTAGAGGGAGAAAGCCAGACATGTAGTGCAAACAGTTTTAGTACTATTATCTTGTGTATCTTTCCTGTTTTTACTTGCATATTCAGGTTTTCTAGAGCTAGAGGATCAGAAACTTAATGTGGCTGGAATTATCAAGATTTGGCAGTATTTGTCTCAACATGTTGGGCTTATGTGAGACATCTGTGCTAGTTCACTCTATAGTTCTGATTGTGTTTGTAACATATGTGTGTAATAAATTTCCCATTATGTCATCCTTCTGCCAGTTCAGCTGTGAAAGCAAAAGAGATGAAGCCATGTTCATCTTGGTCAGTGTCAGCTGATGCCTTTATTGATGGGTTCCCAGTGGCTACAATCACTGCCTTTTAGAAGGAGTGCAGTGGTTCCCTTGCTGGAGGTGAACTATGGCTGTTTATAATGTCCTTTGTGAGTATTTCTCAGGAAAGGGAGAGTGGCCTGCTCTGGTCTCCCAGTGTCAGTTGATGGAAGCAGGTGGCTGATGAGGAATGATGTCAGCTGGATGTTTGCCTTATCAAGAAACAGCAACATGTGATGCAGCTTGTGGAGTGCACAATAACTCAGCCCACCTTTGTTGTGTTGTACATTGCACCAGTTACAAGCCTTATTTTATTTTATGTATTTTATTTTGCATTTGTTGACCGGGGATGTCTGTCTGAGCTTGTGCCCTTTTTCAGCAGAGGCCCAGGGAGAAAAGCTCCACAAAATATTACAATACAGTATGCATGAGGTAATAGAGAAGAGTTGTGGTATTGTATGAGGAAGTCGGGAGTGGCAGAGAAGTATGTAAGACTGTACAGGATATGTACGAGAGTAGTGTGACAGTGGTGAGGACTGCAGTGGGAGTGACAGATCCATTTAAGGTGGAGGTGGGATTACATCAAGGATCAGCTCTGAGTCCTTTCTTATTTGCAGTGGAGATGGACAGGTTGACAGATGAGATCAGACAGGAGGCCCTGTGGGCTATGATGTTTGCAGATGACATTGTGATCTATAGTGAGAGTAGGAATCAGGTTGAGGAGACTCTGGAGAGGTGGAGATATGCTCTAGAGAACAGAGGAATGAAGGTCAGCAGGGCTAAGACAGAATATATGTGTGTAAATGAGAGGGAGGGTAGAGGAATGGTGAGGATGCAGGGAGTAGAGTTGGTAAAGGTGGATGAGTTTAAGTACTTGGGATCAACAGTTAAGAGTAATGATGAATGTGGAAGAGAGGTGAAGAAGAGAGTACAGACAGGGTGGAATGAGTGGAGAAGAGTGTCAGGAGTGATTTGTGACAGACGGGTACCAGTAAGAGTGAAAGGGAAGGTCTACAAGAGGGTAGTGAGACCAGCTATGTTATATGGGTTGGAGACAGTGGCATTGACAAAAAGGCAGGAGTCAGAGCTGGATGTGGCAGAGTTAAAGATGTTAAAATTTGCACTCGGTGTGACTAGGATGGATAGGATTAGGAATCAGTATATTAGAGGGTCAGCTCATGTTGGACAGTTTGGAGACAAAGCAAGAGAGACGAAATTGTTTTGGTTTGGACATGTGCTGAGGAGGGATGATGGGTATATTGGGAAAAAGATGCTAAGGATGGAGCTGCCAGGTAAGAGGAAAAGAGGAAGGCCTAAGATAAGGTTTATGGACGTGGTGAGAGAGGACATGCAGGCGGTTGGTGTGACAGAGCAAGATGCAGAGGATAGGAAGAAATGGAAAGAGATGATCCGCTGTGGCGACCCCTAACGAGAAAAGCCGAAAGATGATGATGATGCATGAGGTAATATAAACATGCATTATAATGCTTGGATTCACAATTGTAACATGAGAGTTTAAAGGTGTTATTTACAAAAAAGGCAATAAAATCAAATGTTAAAGTATTTCATATATCTCCAATACATAAGAACTTCACTATATAGAAGGGAAGTAATAACAATTAACTCAGATTTTAAGAAAAGAGTATAGAGGTACTGAATATCAAATCTTAGTTCTTACTGGTAAAAGCATGTACATCAGTAATCAGAAGCAGAGGGGGAGTTGATAGCAAGAGCAGGTGATAGAAAAAGTATGGCTATGGATAAAAGAGGGAGAATTAGAGATTTTCTTTAAATTTGTAAATAAAAGAGAGAGAGTAGTAGTAGTTAGAATCAAGTGAAATCTGAGAAAGGGGAGTAAGCTACATGGGAAAAGAAGGGGATGTATGCAAAGATTAATTAGGTTCACAGTGGTTGTGTACAGGAGCAAGCCCAGATATTTGTAAAGTGGACTTTTAGGGCAATTTTAAATGGGAGGCACTGTGTAATACATCTGATTGTTAAGGGTATCTTATTCCAGTGGATAGAGGGAAGATAGTTGTAGAGGGTTTCACCAATTCATTTTTTAGGTTTACAGATGTCAAGGAGGTTTTGGTTGGTGCTTCTTAAGTTTTCTGGTTGGGAGGTAGTAATTTATAATGTTGGAAATGTCAGGGCAGAAGTAGGGTTTGTAGAGGATGGAGTGGATGATATTAAATTGATATAATTGATTGGGGAACTCAAGCCAATTCAGTGTTTTCGAAGCCAAACAGTGATGGGATTTAGGTTGAGTGTTGGCGGCAAATCTAGGTATTTTGGTATATGTATTTTCCATCTTATTCAGTAGTGTTGCCTGTAGGTTAACAAGGATTTGGGAGCCATAGGCAAGGTAGGAGATAGGCAAAACAGGGTAATCGTCTTGTCTCTGGTGTGAGATATCTTTTGTTACAGTATAGTTAGCCAAGCTTTTGGTTAGCATTTTTGATACAGTAATTTATATGAAGGTTGAACTTTAGTTTATGATCAGTTATGACCCCTAGTAGTTTGGTATAGGATTCAACATTGATGGTGGTGTTGTCTAATGAGGTGATAGTGAAGGCTGAGGTGTTATAAGAGTGTGATTTAGGCAGAAATAGAAGTATTTTAGTTTTCTTAGCATTGAGTATCAGCTGGTTATTGATTAGCCAGGTCTCAACATTTGTGAAAGTTTGCTGGGTTTTGGAAAGCAGGTCTGAAAAATAATCAGAGAAGGTGATGACTGTAGAATCGTCTGCAAATTGGATGAGAGTTGAGTTGCAGCAGGATTTATAAAGATTGTTAGTAAAAATGTTGAATAGAAGAGGTCCTAAGACGGAGCCTTGGGGCACACCTGTGATGACTGGCAGAGGACGGGACAGCGTAGAAAGCTGTCTAACATATTGTTGCCTATTGGACAGGTAGCTGCTGAACCAAGAGATAGTGGATGGGGACAGATTAAGTTCTGTTAGTTTAGAAATGAGCAAAGGAGGAGACACCGTATCGAATGCCTTGGATAAGTCCAGGAATAGGAAAGAGACTAGTTTGTTATTGTCTCTGGATTGCGCAACTGAACTGGTAAAAGTAATGAGAGTGGTGGAAGTACTATGGTTCGGTTGAAAACCATGCTGAGTAAGTGTTAAAAGGTTTTCTGCCCCAGCTGCGGAGCAACTTAGCATGGCAAATTGCTCTTAAACGGTGTGTTCCTTTGATCAGGCTACTAGTGCTATTAATTCCCTAACAGTTGTCTGACTAGGTATGCAGCTTTTTGAATAGTGACCCGCTCAAAAATTACTGTAGTACAGGTACACAGCTTTTCTGGATGAATCCCAGTAAGGATCATGCATACATGCAGTACACTGAAAATCAATATACTAGATAAGGTGTGCACATGTATACTTGTTATCTGTATTTCATTATTCAGGACTGCAGCTTGAGGGTTGGTACTGTCAAGGTACAAATTGTCTCTGAGCTCACTTGCCTTGTAATGCTTGTGATCCCATGATAGTGTGAAAGAGAGTGTTACTGTCAATGAAGAAATTTGCATATGAAATGGTAGACTTTATTGTGGTCAGCATTTTCTGACAGTTATTATCAATTTGCACTGATTATAAGCAGTATGTGATGGTATAAATACATGTTATCTTGTATGATATCTAGCAACTTACGTAAGTAGAGTTAACAATATGGTATATATATCCAACAACGTATGTACTTTACTGGGCACATTCTGTATTTGTATAATGAAAGTCAGTGCAGGACGCAATCAAGTTAGCAGAAAGTCAAACAGTTTAAAAGTAGTGGTCGTCTTGAGAAAACTAGCTACACAGCCTTCAGCAACCACAATGTTTCTCTCTGTAATGCAAAATGTAATGGATTAGCTTTCCTAAAGCTGAAATGCAGGACATCAGTGGTGATCCATCTGTTAACTTCTGCTAAATCACAGGACAGAGATTTGATTATGAGGAGATGAATTTGGGAACAGTGCCAAATGTGTGGATCATTTGCATACTGGATAAAGCAGATGTCCAGGAGCTTAGAGCACTATATCTTGAAGTTGTAGTAGTTCTTATAAAAATGCAGACATATTGGTTCCTGTTTGTTCATCCCTGCATTCTTGAAAATAATAGCATATTGCTCTGTGCTTGTATTCAGTAACTGATATCACTACCTAGATGCATAACAAGGATTGGCTGAGCTATGCAATCAGATGTACAGTCTTTCCTATCTGACATTAATTTGCAGGTCTCTCTTACCTGATATTAATTCTGTAGTGCTAGATTACAACTGAAGCATTGAGGTAATATCTGTGACTTTGTACTTTTTTTTTTTTTTTTGCTGGAGTACAATGTATACCTTCAGATTTGTATGAAGATCGTTGCATATATGTATGTGTGCATAAACTATGTTTGCCCGTGTTTAACCAATAGCCACTCTTTATTATAAACTGTGTCTAAAGGGCCTTCATGTGACATAGTGGTGCATTGGTTAAATTTGCACCTCTCTGAAAGAGGTTCTCTAGTTCAATTCTCAGCTAGGGTGCCTTCAGTGTGGAGTCAGCATGTCCTTCCTGCTTTTGCATGAGTTTCCAATGGGTGCTTTGGTTTCCTCCCACATTGCAAAGACCAATATTAGGTGGAATCACTTACAAATGCCTTCTAACAGCACCTACAGGACTGCATGGATCAGGCAATCCCAAACAAAACAAAGACTCTTTGTACCAAAGGCAAGCGTCCAGCCTGGTAGACCCCAGCCATAAACAAGCTCTACAACAAAAGGAGGAAGCTACTACAAGATAGAGCAAAATCCTTAAAAGGTAAGACACCTCTGATCATTATAAGTAAAAAACTAAGAGCTCTCATAAAATCATCCAAGGCAAATTCTGAGAGAAAAATTGCTAAGGACTCAAAAGACAATCATAAGGCCTTCTTTAGCTATGTTAGAAACCTGGGATGAAACTCCTAGATATGCTCAGAATTAGTTCAAAATGATGTGAAAATTACTGAACCTACAGACATTGCCAACATACTGGCTGACAGGTTCAGTGCAAACATCTCCCCCCCCTCCCCCCCAAAAGGAGAGATATCTATACCAGAGGATTGTAGCCCCCCAAACATCTCTAACGCCCAGGTGAGAACTGCTCTCTCCAAGGCGAAAAACACAGCATCCATGGGACCGGATGGTGTCCCCGGCTGTGTGCTCCACGAACCCAACAAGGAATTAAACCCGCAGTTAGGACAGCTGTTTAATCTTAGCCCCACCTCAGGATACGTACCCAAGGAGTGGCACACGGCAACTGTGGTCCCACTTCACAAAGGCGGTGCCTCCACCAACCCTGGAAATTACCGTCCCATCAGCTTGACAAGCCTGATCTGCAAAGCCATGGAGAGGATCATAATGGAACTCATAAATAAAGACATAGGGAACTTGCAGACTTTGGATCCAACCCAGTTTGGCTTTGTCAAAGGCAGATCATGCCTTTTAAACTTGGTTGACTTTTTCGAAACAGTCACCAAGGCCATTGATGAGGGAAAGGCAGTCCATACAGCCTACCTCGATCTGGCGAAGGCTTTCGACACAATACCCCACTCAGGTATCATTGAAAAACTCATCAGCTTAAATGTAAACCCATACATCACAAGATGTGTTGCAAACTGGCTAAGTGACAGAACCCACAGGGTCAGAGTTGCTGGCGCCATGTCAGACTCAAAGCCTGTCACAAGTGGTGTCCCACAGGGCTCAGTCCTGGGCCCACTCTTGTTCGGCATCTACTTTTCTGAAGTACAAGCAAATACAGGAGGGTTATGGCTGACAAAGTTTGCAGATGACTGCAAACTGGGCGCCATAGTCGAAAACACATCTGACACAGATATCCTTCAGAAGGGTCTCACAGAAATGGATAACTGGTGCCAGAGCCATGGCCTAAAGTTAAACGCCAAGAAATGCATAGTCATACCCTTCGGAAGAAACAAGGTTACCCCTAGCTACCATATAGGTGGCAATCCACTGAGCACAGAAGAAATGATCAGGGATCTGGGGACCCAGGTTGACAGTAACCTATCATTTGACACTCACGTTGCTAAAGTAGTTAGGAAGACCTTCTACATTGCCCACCTGATCATGAAGGGATTCACATCTAGATCAAGGGAAGTCATTGTCCCCTTGTACTCATCACTCATCAGACCAATGATTGAGTACAATGCCCCATTCGGAATGTATCTGACCCGACACCTGCAGCAGCTGGAAAGGCCCCAAAAGTTCCTCACCAAAAGGATAAAGGGTCTCAAAAGTATGTCTTATGCTGCCCGACTGAAAGAACTGCAGCTCTATTCAGTCGCTTACCGATTGCTCAGAGGTGACCTGTGCCTGACATGCAAGGCCATGTCAAACCCAGAATTGATGAACATGCTTCACCTCAAAAAATCTAGATCCCTCAGAACTACAAGGGCGGGAGACTTAAACCTTGACACGGTTATTAATAGGACGTGCTGGAGGGACAGATTCATCACCCAGAGACTCCCTATGCTGTGGAACAAAATCCCGGTACATGTTAGGCAGAGCACCTCACTGGCCTTGTTCAAGAGAAATCTTGACCAATGGATGGGAGATCGCAGATATACTCCAGGGATTACCTCAGTGTCACTGCTTGACAGAGGCACAGCAAAATAATGGGCATAGTTTTCTTCAAAATAAAGGGGTGGCGAAAGCCACAAAACTCTAGGCTAGGCTTATAAATGCCCTTGGGCGGATAGCCTAGTATGAACCTATGAACCTATGAACCTATGAATGGGTACTCTAAATTGGCCATAGTTGTGAGTGTGTGTGGTACACCCTCTGAGGAGGGTTGGGTCTCAGAGTAGCAACCGGACCCCATAACTGCTACAGACACAATAAGTGCTGGAGAATGCTCATTGCCAGATATGCTATAAGGTAAGGTGTGGACATGAGGGAGAGAAGGGGCCTTTATGTACATGGGAATTGTGCTGATCATTGCTGGACATTTTACCAGCTGCTTGCCAAGAAGAAGTCTTTCTGAATGAGAGAGGTAGCTCTCCATATCTGGAGTATATTGTATTCTGAAATCAGGGGCTTCACTCTGTTTCCTTAAATGTGGATATTTTTCAGGTTCTGGGCCTCATTTGAATATCTTTAACTCTCCAAATGCGGTAGTAGTGTATAGTAGCATATTGGCAATGGCAGCTTTTGCTCTGTTGACCTTAAATTGTGCATTGCATTTCTCCTAGCTACATCCTGCATTTTAGTCCTACTTTTAGAGTTCAGTGTAGCTGGATGTCACTTTTTCACTAGTTATGGCATAATGGAATAAAATGCCATATATGGCAATGCATATATGATTTTAATAGTTTGTAGTGTTATGAAAATTCCCTTCCAGATGACAAATAAATTATTTCAGTAGTGACAAATCTCAAGTGTGACAATTCATCTTTGTCTTATGTTTATGCCTTACATCCCTAGTTTGCTGCTATGTTCACAGTTTAGCTTGTCCAGAGGTTTGGACAATATACTGCATTGCTGATGTGTTCATCAAGCACTGAAATGTGCTTAAAACTTCAGTGAATTACATACACCTATCTACTTCAGGTATGCTAAAGTGTTTTTCAGGGTACCCTCTAGTGGCCAAAGGAGAAAAAGTTATTTCTGATTTTGTAATAACACTTGCAGTTGTCTTATATTTTGTCTTTTTGAGAGCTTTATATTTTAGGCTGATAAATATCTATTGTATCACACACAAGCTACTCATAGACTGAATTAATACAGCCTATGCTATGAATCTGGACACTACAGATTGATAAAAGTAATTTATACCATTTGTATGTCACTTACCTATTACATAACTATGTTTATCAAACGCATTGCAATTTTAAATAAGCATAATAAAAACTCAGAACAGTACCCAGATACAGAGCTCTACCAGCTTAACTAAAGTCAGCGAAGACAACTAAATGAATACTTATATTTCCAAAGTGAGGTACAGAGGTGCATTGTAACAGTGAGCATGTTTTCATAAGTCTTACAGAACTGAGCAATATGCATTTTGTAGCAGGTTTTGTCAAGTAAACCACTGCTGTATTAAACATTGATAGCATATGTTAGTAAACCTGCAGTCTGTATAATGCAAAAGATAAGAACATAGAGCTCCTTGTATCTGCCTCTTCCCTTTACTGAATCACAGCAAAATGTCCATAAAGTCACACACACACAAACATGCAGACCCACACACATGCACACACATACACTCATTTACATGCTTAAGTGCACACACAAGTATACACACACACACACACACACACACACACACACACACACACACACACACACACACACACACACACACACACACACGCACACACACACACACGCACACATCCACACACACACACACACACACACACACACACACACACACACACACACACACACACACACACATACACGCACTCACTTACACACACACACACACACACACACACACACACACACACACACACATGCGTGCACACACACACACACGTGCACACATGCACACAAATGTGAATTACAACTGCATTCAGCTGAAGAATCCAAGTAATGCTGAGATTCATATTCATTGCGGACGACTGGCAATAACTGTATCACAAATGTCATTATTTATAAATAACAGTTGATAATGTCTAAACTTCAAGGGAAAACTGCCCTAGTGTATTTAGTATGATACAGTTCTACTTCTTTAAAAAGGTTTTCCAAAATACAGTATCAGTTTAGAAAAGCATCTTCATCGTCATTATCATCATCATCAACCCATTTTTTTTCACATTTCTGACATGATTTCAGGGTATTGTGTGAACTGTCATGATCTCTTTCATTTCATGATCCTGCCTGACTGTCTCAGGTCTTCTGTCACACAGTCCATCCAGCACTTTGCTGTCCTCATTTCCTCTTGCCTTCTTCCTCTTTGTCCCTAATCTTCTTCACTAGACTGTCTTCTACTTTCTGCACATATGCCCAAACCAAGATAAAGTGATCACTTTGACTTTATCTACAACTGGAGTTATTTTGACTTATGCTCTGATGTCTTAATTTCTCCGTCTATTCCATAGTGTGCAATCAACCATCCATCTCAGGCACTTCATCAACATCATCTTTAGTTTCTTAAACTGCTCTGCCTTTACTGTCCAGATTTCTGCACTACACAGTAGAGCTGGTCACGACACTGCTTTACACACCTTACTTTTCAGCTTCTTTGGCATTCTTCTATCATGAAGTGTTTCTCCATGGGCCTCCACTGAAAATGGGCACTGTCCCAGTCTGACATTCCTGGTAAACAAATGTTAAATAAAATAATAAATAAAGAATAAGCTACCTTGACACTTTGTGCCAGTTGGCTTCAGCCACTCTGATTCTAGTTTTGACCTCCTCATTCAGACTTACCTTCTCCTCAATCAACCCTCCAAGATACCTGAATCTGTTAACCTGTTCCACTGTTTTACATTCTATATAAAATTCTCAACTTATTCTGATTTTCTCCATTTGCTGTCAGTACAGCTGTCTTATCTGTACTCAGTTTCATCCCTTTTGCCTTCAATTTTGCATTCCATTCTTCTATCCTGAACTGAAGTTCTTGCTCAGAGACTGCCTATAATGCCACATTTCTGTGTACATCAACTTTGTTGATCTGTCCCCTCCAACCTGTCTTGCTAATGTAGTCTGTCACTAGTATGAAAAGCAGTAGGCTCACAGCTCGACCTTGATGTATATCCACTCCCACTAGAAACCCCTGTGAGAGTCTGAGCACTGTTTGTAGTTGAGTATACTGTAAAATAATAGAGAATATATGACCTTAATTAAAGACTCTCCTAATCATAATGAAGATCCCATGTATATAAAGTATCTGGTAATACTCTATAAATGCAGATACTTACTTTATGAGAAGGTCACTGGGCCACTGTCTTCACTGGCACAGTCTTTTGTCAAACAGCATGGAGGCCTTAATACTCTAGTGTATGGAGACAGACGTTGTCTTATACTTTGAGTGCTGTTCTTTGTTAATTATCCAGGGTAACATGCTCTACATAAGTGCATCATTTAACAATCTGAATACATCAATGAAATATTAATACACAAAATGAAAATGGAAACTTAGCTCTAGCTGATCCCATGTACCCTTTCAAGCGGTGAGAAAAAATATATTAAACCATATAAGATATCGCTGACCTTTTTCATTTGTCTGCCGGAAGCTACCGTAGCACTTATGTGTTATCAGTGTACTGATTTATCTTATTTATTTTTATTTTTATTTTATGTTTGGTTGTTAGGGTGGTGCACTGATCAAAATGACAATTTGCAAGTACTGCGCAGGTATCTAGGATAAAGAATCAACCACTGTGAAAGACATTGAAGGAGCAACTGGAAATTGTTTTCCTGGAAGGTGAATCCTGAGCAACCTACCAAAAACATTGTTTCCCTTGTGTAAGATATCTAGCAGACCATAAATGCTGCTGGTAAATGGATAATAATGGAATCCAAGCTGATATATGCCCAGTGTAATTTGTTGGGTGAGGGTTGTGACAAGGGTAGGGTTAGGGTTATTGTTGTGACACATTAGCTGAATTATCACCCCTCCTCCCTACCTCTGTAGGTGTACCTCAGGGGTCAATACTTGGCCCACTATTGTTCTCTATTTTCACAAACAACCTACACACCACCTCCAAACAGGCCACTTTAATACAGTACGCAGATGACTCAACACTTATCTGCACAGCACCATCTCTTATCACCCTACAGAAACTAGCCCAAGACTCCTTCTCTTCCATAGAAGGATGGATCACTGACATCCAACTGATTCTCAACCCTAATAAAACAAAACTTCTCTTGTTCACCCCCAATAAATCAAAATCCACTCCCCTAACATTCCTAATTACATCTCATAATGGCACAGTCATATGTCCTACTACACACACAAAACTCTTAGGAATAGAAATAGATAAAAATCTGTTCTTTGATATTCATATAGCTCAGACTATACAGAAGGTTCACAAAAAATGGGTACTCTTTATAGACACAAAAATGTTCTCACTGATAAAGCAAAAATCACCCTAGCCCAAACTCATCTCTTATCCGCACTATTGTATGCTGCACCAATACTAACCCATATTAGAAAAACAGACCTGAACAAAATCAAGAGCTGTTACAACAAAATTGCCAACAAT